>NC_080041.1:95434831-95574272 GCF_012489685.1 Lotus japonicus | reverse complement strand
GAGTCTTATTCAGAATTGGTCTCACAGAGATTCTGTTCTGAATGTAACATGCTGTATTTACTGCCTCTGCCCAAAAGTGCTTAGCCATGCCAGTTTCTTGGAGCATGGTTCTAGCCATCTCCTGAAGAGTTCTGTTCTTCCTCTCAACAACACCATTTTGTTGAGGAGTTCTGGGACAAGAGAAATCATGTGCAATTCCATAGGAATCAAACAGACTCTCAAACTTGTCATTCTCAAACTCTCCACCATGGTCACTTCTGACACGCACAATCCTACAAGCCTTCTCGTTTTGCACTTGAGCAATGAAGGTAGAGAACACAGCATGAGACTCATCCTTGCGGGTTAGAAACTTTACCCATGTCCAGCGGCTATAGTCATCAACGATAACCATCCCATATCTCTTGCCACTATAGACTCAGTTTTCACTGGTCCAAAAAGGTCGATATGCAGAAGTTCCAACGGCCTTGAGGTTGAGACAACATTATTTGCCTTGAAAGGGACTTTTGTGAATTTGCCTTTCTGACATGCTTCACAAAGAGCGTCTGAAGCGAACTTCAGATTGGGTAAGCCCCTGACAAGGTTTAGCTTGCTCAGCTGATAAATCTTTCTCATACTGGCATGCCCTAACCGTCTATGCCATACCCACTGCTCTTCATTAACAGACAGAAGGCACTTCACATTCTGAGCCTCCAACTCAGATAATCTGATCTTATAAATGTTGTTCTTCCTCTTGCTGTTAAACAGAACAGAGCCATCGATCTGACTTACAGCCCGGCAGGACTTTTGATTGAATATAACATCATAACCCTTGTCAGCTAATTGCCTTATAGACAATAAGTTATGTGTTAAACCGTCTACCAATAAAACATTATCAATGCATGGACTACTATCTACACAAATAGTACCAGTACCAACAATTTTACCCTTTTCATTTCCTCCGAAGCCAACTTCGCCTCCAGGCTTAAGTTTCAGCTCTCGGAACATACGCTTTTCTCCCGTCATGTGACGCGAGCATCCACTGTCCAGATACCATGATTGGTGTTTCAGTGGAGCTATCAAGGATATCTGCAACATAGATGATCTTGTCCTTAGGTACCCACTTTCTGGGTCCTCTTTTGTTAGTTACCCCAGAGGTTCTGATCACCTTGGGTGTCTCAACATAATATTTTAAAGGAATACTTGCATGATATTTAGTCATAGAGAAAGATCCCTTTTTAAGAGGATGTTTAGCAACTTTAGCAGGTACAGGATCAGGCAATATGGTACCAGAGGGAACAAAGCATTCATACAAGGATTTAGCTTTAGACACAGAAGGCTCATTTCTAATTGGTTTAGAATAGCCAATGCCATGCATTCCATTTCTGCTTACGCCATAGATCATTGAAGCCATTAAGCTTCTATCTACGCTTTTAGCCAGGAATCTTTGAAAAGATTTTTCATATTTAGATTCATGCTTACTATCAGAGGCATCGCAGGCAATAACTTCTTCTAACTTAGCAATTTGATTCTTAAGCACAGAGTTAGAATTAACTAAAGCATGGTTATCATTTTTCAAATCAGATATGATTTTCTCATGTTCAGAAGGAGTTTTAGAAACAGCAGATAAGTTCTTTTTCAGCTTCTTATGCTTAGACAACAAAGAGTTATACTTATCCATGATATCAGACAAAGCATGTTTCAGTTCAGAGGTTGAGAAAGAAGCGAATACCTCATTTTCATCGTCAGAGTCTGGATCTCCTTCTGATTCTGAGTCAGAGTCAACAGCTTCCTTTGACTCTGCTCCTTTGTCTTTGACAATGGCCATGAGTCCTTGGACTTCACCATCAGAGTCAACATCCTCTGACTCTGATTCATCGAATGTCACCATCAGACTCTTCTTGGTCTTGAAGTGCTTCTTTGGCTTCTTGTCTTTCTTCAACTTTGGACAATCACTTTTGTAGTGCCCAGATTCTTTGCACTCAAAACATGTGACTTCCTTGATTGAAGACTTCTTCTGGCCTGAGGACTCATACTTGCCTTTTGCCTTTCCAGAGCCTTTGAACTTGCTCTGCCTGTGCTTCCAGATGCGGTTGAGTCTCTTGGAGATCAGAGTCAGCTCATCTTCATCAGAATCTTCTGATGCTTCTTCAGATTCTTCTTCTTCAGCTTGAAGAGCCTTTGACTTCTCAACCTTAGCCTTTTCAGATTTGGATTTCAAGGCTATGGACTTTTTCCTCAGATCTTGCATCTCTGAGCGTTTCAGCTCATGGCATTTCAAAATGCTGATGAGTTCTTCTAAACTCATATTCTCAACGTCTCTCGTGAGCTCTATTGAAGTCACCAAAGGCATCCAGCTTTCAGGAAGACACCTGATGACCCTTATGACATGATCTTTTGTTGTGTAGCTCTTGTTGAGAGGTCGTATGCCAGCTACAAGCAATTGAAATCTGGAGAACATTTCTTCAATGGACTCATTTGGCTCCATGATGAAGGATTCATACTTTTGGATCAAAGACAATGCCTTTGATTCTTTGACTTTCTTGTTTCCTTCATGAGACATCTTCAGAGAATCAAAAATGCCTTTAGCAAACTCACGATCGGTAATCTTCTGGTACTCCTCATAGGAAATAGCACTTAGAAGAATTGCTCTTGCTTTGTGATGTTGTGAGTACAGCTTCTTTTGTTCTGCAGTCATCTCTGACCTTGGGATCTTCTTGCCATCTGCATCAACTGGACGCTCATAGCCATCCACAATAATATCCCAGAGATCTGCATCGAAACCCAGAAAGAAACTTTCCAGTCTATCTTTCCAATATTCGAACCTTTGACCATCGAACATAGGAGGCTTTGCGTTGTAACCATCTCTTTGAGTTTCACTGGTGGTGGCAGCCATTGTTTTTCACACCGGCCCGGATCACTGAACACTGTTAGGTGTGGTAATCAGAACTTGCGCTCTGATACCAATTGAAGGTATGAAAAACGGTAGAAAGGGGGGGGTTTGAATAACGTTTTCAGTACAAGACTTCCACCTTAAAGATTTTGGCAAATCTTTCGAGAACTTAAGTGCTAAAGATAAGAGATAGAAAAGCACACAAGGATTTTATCCTGGTTCACTTGATAAATCACTCAAGCTACTCCAGTCCACCCGTTAAGGTGATTTCTTCCTTCTTAGAATGAAGGCAATCCACTAATCAGGTAAGAGTTACAACTGCACTTGAAACCTACAAGTGACTAACAATTACACTGACTTAGCTCACACTAAGATTCACTCTCTTAGTCTTCTCTAGGATCCGATCAACCTTGATCTCCTAAAGGCAAACTATACAACTGTATATGAAGTTCTTGTTTACAAAGAAAGTGCTTCTAAAAAGCTTATAGTAAACACAATGAATTTCAGATGAAAGAAAGCTTAGAATATTTTGAATATGTCTTGCGCGTGTGTATTGCTTCTTCTTAGTTTCTTCTTGCCGCTTCTTTCAATCTTCAGCCTTTATATATATACTCCAAGGATTAGGGTTGAGTGTTGCATGGGAAATGCTACCGTTGGAGGGCAGTTCTGGAAAATCCAGCTTCTGCTGTGGCTGAGAACGTTAGGTAGGTCGTCAGGAAGGTACACTTGCTTTTGTACTTGGATAGCGACTTGACCTTTTAACCTAGGAGACTTCTGATCAGGGGAATACTTCATATTGGAACTTGTGAAGCCGGTTGATCAGAGTCAGAGGGAAAGCACAGATCCTCTGACCATTGTATCTTCTGATTCTGAACTCAGAGGGAAGAACATGGCCTTCAGAGTTTCTTGCTTCTGGACATCAGAGTTTCCACTATTCAGCTTCTGGATCTTCAGAGTCTTCTACACCATCAGAACATCTGAACCTTCAGTGTTTCTTGGTTATCAGAACTTCTGGATCTTCAGAGCTTCTAGCGACTGAGTCCACATCAGAGTTTGTATAGCTTCAGAACTTCTGAAGCTTTTCCACTGTTCATACTGAACATGGTGAATACGAAAGCGTTGCTTGGGTCACTCTTTATACACAGTGCTTCTGATTTGTGTGAGATTGAGTTGAGGTCAGAGCCTGTAAATAGCACACTCAGAAAAACACGTTAGAGTACCACAATTGTTCATATCAAAAGGTTAACTTGTAATCATTAAAACATAGAGTTGTACTACTAGATCAAAACTTGATCTTACAACTTGTAGGTTTCAAGTGCAGTTGTAACAATTATCTGATTAGTGGATTGCCTTCATTCTAAGAAGGAAGAAATCACCTTAACGGGTGGACTGGATTAGCTTGAGGGATTTATCAAGTGAACCAGGATAAAATACTTGTGTGCTTTTCTCTTCTCTCTATCTTTATCCGTTGCACCATCTATCTCAGAGAAACCGAAAAGATTTACTTTAAATCTTAAGGGGAAAGTTTTTATATTCAAAACTCTATTCAACCCCCCCCCCTTCTAGTCGTTTTTCACACCTTCAGTCACATGCTTTGAGTGCAAAGAATCAGGGCACTACAAAAGTGACTGTCCAAAATTGAAGAAGGACAAGAAGCCAAAGAAGCACTTCAAGACAAAGAAGAGTCTGATGGTGACATTTGATGAATCAGAATCAGAGGATGTTGACTCTGATGGTGAAGTCCAAGGACTCATGGCTATTGTCAAAGACAAGGAAGCAGAGTCAAAGGGAGCTGCTGACTCTGACTCAGAATCAGAAGGAAATCCTAACTCAGACGATGAAAATGAGGTATTCGCTTCTTTCTCTACCTCTGAACTGAAACATGCATTGTCTGATATTATGGATAAGTATAACTCCTTATTGTCTAAGCATAAGAAGCTGAAAAAGAACTTATCTGCTGTTTCCAAGACTCCTTCTGAACATGAGAAAATTATTTCTGATTTGAAAAATGATAATCATGCCTTGATCAATTCTAACTCTGTGCTTAAAAACCAGATTGCTAAGTTAGAAGAAATTGTTGCCTGTGATGCCTCTGATTGTAGAAATGAATCTAAGTATGAAAAGTCTTTTCAAAGATTCCTAGCTAAAAGCGTGGATAGAAGCTTAATGGCTTCAATGATCTATGGCGTAAGCAGAAATGGAATGCATGGCATTGGCTATTCTAAACCAATTAGAAATGAGCCCTCTGTGTCTAAAGCTAAATCCTTGTATGAATGCTTTGTTCCCTCTGGTACCATATTGCCTGATCCTGTACCTGCTAAAGTTGCTAAAAACCCTCTTAAAAAGGGATCTTTCTCTATGACTAAATATCATGCAAATATTCCTTTAAAATATCATGTTGAGACACCCAAGGTGATCAGAACCTCTGGGGTAACTAACAAGAGAGGACCCAGAAAGTGGGTACCTAAGGACAAGATTATCTATGTTGCAGATATCCTTGATAGCTCCACTGAAACACCAATCATGGTATTGGACAGTGGATGCTCGCGTCACATGACGGGAGAAAGGCGTATGTTCCGAGAGCTGAAACTTAAGCCTGGAGGCGAAGTTGGCTTTGGAGGAAATGAAAAGGGTAAAATTGTTGGTACTGGTACTATTTGTGTAGATAGTAGTCCATGCATTGATAATGTGTTATTGGTGGACGGCTTAACACATAACTTATTGTCTATAAGTCAATTAGCTGACAAGGGTTATGATGTTATATTCAATCAAAAGTCCTGCCGGGCTGTAAGTCAAATCGATGGCTCTGTTCTATTTAACAGCAAGAGGAAGAACAACATTTATAAGATCAGATTATCTGAGTTGGAGGCTCAGAATGTGAAGTGCCTTCTGTCTGTTAATGAAGAGCAGTGGGTATGGCATAGACGGTTAGGGCATGCCAGTATGAGAAAGATTTCTCAGCTGAGCAAGCTAAACCTTGTCAGGGGCTTACCCAATCTGAAGTTCGCTTCAGACGCTCTTTGTGAAGCATGTCAGAAAGGCAAATTCACAAAAGTCCCTTTCAAGGCAAAGAATGTTGTCTCAACCTCAAGGCCGTTAGAACTTCTACATATCGATCTTTTTGGACCAGTGAAAACTGAGTCTATAGGTGGCAAGAGATATGGGATGGTTATCGTTGATGACTATAGCCGCTGGACATGGGTAAAGTTTCTAACCCGCAAGGATGAGTCTCATGCTGTGTTCTCTACCTTCATTGCTCAAGTGCAAAACGAGAAGGCTTGTAGGATTGTGCGTGTCAGAAGTGACCATGGTGGAGAGTTTGAGAATGACAAGTTTGAGAGTCTGTTTGATTCCTATGGAATTGCACATGATTTCTCTTGTCCCAGAACTCCTCAACAAAATGGTGTTGTTGAGAGGAAGAACAGAACTCTTCAGGAGATGGCTAGAACCATGCTCCAAGAAACTGGCATGGCTAAGCACTTTTGGGCAGAGGCAGTAAATACAGCATGTTACATTCAGAACAGAATCTCTGTGAGACCAATTCTGAATAAGACTCCTTATGAATTGTGGAAGAACATAAAACCCAACATTTCTTATTTTCATCCTTTTGGCTGTGTTTGTTATGTTCTCAATACTAAGGATAGATTGCATAAATTTGATGCTAAGTCTTCTAAATGTCTATTACTTGGTTATTCTGAGAGATCTAAAGGTTTTAGATTTTATAATACTGATGCTAAGACTATTGAAGAATCTATTCATGTTAGATATTCATGTTAGATTTGACGATAAGCTTGACTCTGACCAGTCAAAGCTAGTTGAAAAGTTTACAGATTTAAGCATTAATGTTTCTGACAAAGGCAAAGCTCCAGAGGAAGTTGAGCCAGAGGAAGATGAACCAGAGGAAGAAGCTGGTCCCTCTAACTCACAAACTCTGAAGAAGAGCAGAATCACTGCAGCTCACCCTAAGGAATTGATTTTGGGCAACAAAGACGAACCAGTCAGAACCAGATCTGCCTTCAGACCCTCTGAAGAGACCTTGCTCAGTCTGAAAGGATTGGTGTCCTTAATTGAACCCAAGTCCATAGATGAAGCTCTTCAGGACAAGGATTGGATTCTGGCCATGGAAGAAGAATTGAATCAATTCTCCAAGAACGATGTTTGGAGCTTAGTGAAGAAGCCTGAGAGTGTCCATGTTATTGGAACGAAATGGGTATTCAGAAACAAGCTGAATGAGAAAGGAGATGTAGTCAGAAACAAGGCAAGGCTAGTTGCTCAAGGCTACAGCCAGCAGGAAGGAATAGACTACACTGAAACATTTGCTCCAGTAGCAAGACTGGAGGCAATCAGACTGTTGATTTCTTTTTCAGTAAATCACAACATAGTTCTACATCAGATGGACGTGAAGAGTGCCTTCCTAAATGGTTATATTTCAGAGGAAGTCTATGTTCATCAACCCCCAGGTTTTGAAGATGAGAAGAAACCAGACCATGTGTTCAAATTGAAGAAATCACTCTACGGTCTGAAGCAAGCTCCCAGAGCATGGTATGAGAGACTTAGTTCATTCCTTCTGGAGAATGAGTTTGTAAGGGGTAAAGTAGATACAACTCTTTTTTGCAAGACTTATAAAGATGATATCTTAATTGTGCAAATTTATGTTGATGATATTATATTTGGTTCTGCTAATCAATCTCTATGCAAAGAATTTTCTGAGATGATGCAGGCTGAATTTGAGATGAGTATGATGGGAGAATTAAAGTACTTTCTGGGAATACAAGTTGATCAAACACCAGAAGGAACATATATCCATCAGAGCAAGTACACTAAAGAACTTCTGAAGAAGTTCAATATGCTGGAATCTACCGTGGCTAAGACTCCAATGCATCCTACATGCATTATGGAGAAAGAAGATAAAAGTGGTAAAGTATGTCAGAAGCTCTATCGTGGCATGATAGGTTCACTTTTATACTTAACTGCATCTAGGCCAGACATACTATTTAGTGTTCATTTATGTGCTCGTTTTCAATCAGATCCAAGGGAAACCCACTTAACTGCTGTTAAGAGGATCCTAAGGTATCTGAAAGGCACCACTAACCTTGGCTTGATGTATAAGAAAACATCAGAGTATAAGCTTTCAAGTTACTGTGATGTTGATTATGCTGGAGATAGAACAGAGAGAAAGAGTACTTCTGGAAATTGTCAATTTCTGGGAAGCAATCTAGTCTCATGGGCAAGCAAGAGGCAATCAACCATTGCACTATCAACTGCAGAGGCAGAATATATCTCAGCAGCAATATGCAGCACTCAGATGCTCTGGATGAAACATCAGCTGGAGGATTATCAGATCCTTGAGAGCAATATCCCAATCTATTGTGATAACACTGCTGCAATCTCATTGAGTAAGAATCCTATCTTGCATTCAAGGGCAAAGCACATTGAGGTAAAGTATCACTTTATTAGAGATTATGTATAGAAGGGCGTACTTCTTCTGAAGTTTGTTGATACTGACCATCAATGGGCAGATATCTTTACAAAGCCCTTAGCAGAGGATAGATTTAATTTTATTCTGTAAAATCTAAACATGGACTTTTGTCCAGAGTGAAGATGGATCAGAACCTCTGACTATGATACTTCTTGATCAGAAGATGTCTAGTCCAGAAGGTAACTCAATCAGAGTGTGTGTACCCACTGGTACTGACTCTGAAGCTGAGACAGCAACACGTGTGTCAGTATTTCTGATGCATAGTTCCTTGTGCCCGTGTGACAGTCTGTTATGATTGCATGTAGATGTGCTTCTCTCCTGTGTGTGATTTGTGTATTTACTGTTACTATCTATCTTTAATTTTCAACCGTTGATCTTAAATTGCTTTTTGAATCAACAACGGTTATTTGTCAAAACCCACTATACACACACGATCTCTTTCACTTCCGGTTTTTACTCTCTCTCTCTCTGCTATTTCGAAACCGCTTATCCTCGTTTTCTCTCTCGATCTCTCTTCATCTTTCAACCTTCATCTTCTACCTCAAACCTTCAACCGCTTCAAAAATGGTGAGTCAAACCAGAAGAGCTACTGCAGATGCAACCCAGTTCCCTCACATGGTAGTTGGTCTAGCAACGGGTCGAAGGGGCCCTGAGAATCCGACACAAGATCAAGGTCAAGCTCAAGAGCAGATTATTCCAATTGCAGAACGGGGCTGTGCCGTTCACTGCGTATATGCTCCTGAGGAACTTCAAGTCCTGGCAGAATGGAGATTCGACCTCGACAACCTGGCTACAAATGGGTATGATCTTCGTCCTGAAGTCCAAGTTCAAGGTTGGGGAAATTACTTCAACAGACTTCGAGGACCGGTGTATGATAAACTGGTCAAGGAATTCTGGAAGCACGCCGACTGCGACGATACTCAGGTGGTATCTCACATTCTTGGAAGAAAGATCATCATCACAGAGAAGTCCTTCGTGAACTTGCTGGGTGCAGAAACTGCTTTTGGGTATCGTTTCCAATTCACGGAATCAAAGCTGAAACCCAAGACGAAGGATGAGATCAACAAGGCCCTGTACACCAATTACAAACCGGGCAAGACGAATTACAAGGTGATGGACCTTCATCCCAAGCTCAGGATCTGGCACAAAATTTTGCTCCACTGCATAAACCAGAGACCAAAGGGCAGTTCCCCAGACTACATCAACTTCAACCAGAAGGTGATGTTGTTCTTCATCCAAGACCAGAAGAAGATCTGTCTTCCCTACTTCCTGTTCTCCTACTTGAAGGAATGTATCCGGAAGTCTCGTACCACTGCCTCCATCAAGTCAGCGATCAAGTATATTCCCTTCGGGAGACTTTTGTCTGATCTCTTCATTGAGAGTGGCCTCATTCAAGATCTGATAAATGCTGGATGCACAGAGGATCTGACCACCATTGTCAGTGATGTCTTCACGGCAAATTCTCTAAAGAAGATGGGCCTAATCAAGAAGAAGATTGCTCCTGCCCATGAAGACACATCTTCTGAGATCAGAAGTAGAAGGATGCCTCTGAATGACTACCCTCTGTGGACACAGGCAGACAATCCTGACGCCATTAGGTGCTATGTTGAAGACCTAAGGGCTCAAGGATTCGAAATTGATCTCGATGATTTCTTCAGCAGACTGCCGCCAGCTCCAGAGTTTCCTTCTCCTCCCAAGAAGAAAGTTCAGAGGAAGATGATCCTAGAAGAATCTTCTGAGGAATCAGATGTCCCTCTGATCAAAAAGAAGAAGGCTGGTCAATCCAAGAGAAAGCAAGATGAAACCAGCAAGCCTGATGATGGTGATGATGGTGATAATGAGGATGGTCCTCCTAAGAAGAAGAAGAAGCAGGTCAGAATTGTGGTGAAGCCTACTCGGGTAGAACCAGCTGCTGAAGTGCTCAGAAGGACTGAACCTCCTGCCAGAGTGACAAGATCATCAGCACATTCAAGTAAGTCTGCAATTGCTTCTGATGATGATTTGAATTTATTTGATACACTCCCCATATCTGCCATGCTCAAACACTCTTCAAATCCCCTCACTCCTATTCCTGAATCCCAACCAGCTGCACAAACCACCTCTTCATCACATTCCCCAAGGTCTTCATTTTTTCAACCTTCTCCTACTGAAGCACCTCTCTGGAATTTGCTCCAGAACCAACCCTCTAGGTCAGAAGAACCAACCTCTCCCATTACCATTCCATACAACCCATTAACTTCTGAACCCATCATTCTTGAACAACCAGAGCCTATCCAAACAGAACCTAGACCCAGAACCTCTGATCACTCTGTCCCAAGAGCATCAGAACGTCGAGCTCTCAGACCCACGGATACAGACTCTTCCACCGCCCTTACACCTGTATCCTTCCCAACCAATGTTGCTGACTCTTCTCCCTCCAATAACTCTGAATCCATTAGAAAATTCATGGAGGTCAGAAAAGAAAAGGTGTCTACCTTAGAAGAATATTATCTCACTTGTCCAAGCCCTAGGAGATATCCTGGCCCTAGACCTGAACGTCTAGTTGACCCAGATGAACCTATCTTGGTCAATCCTTTACATGAGGCAGACCCTTTGGCTCAACAAGCTCACCCTGCCCCTGACCAACAAGAGCCTATTCAACCAGAACCTGAACCAGAACAATCTGTGTCTAACCAATCCTCGGTTAGATCACCTCATCCTCTGGTTGAAACTTCAGAACCTCACCTTGGAACCTCTGAACCCAATGCTCAAATGTTTAACATTGGCTCTCCACAAGGTGCCTCTGAAGCTCACAGCAGCAATCACCCAGCCTCTCCTGAAACCAACCTCTCCATAATTCCTTACGCTCACCTCCGACCCACATCTCTCTCTAAGTGCATTAATATTTTCTATCATGAAGCCTCTTTGATGCTACGCAATGTGCACGGTCAGACTGACCTAAGTGAGAATGCTGAACGTGTGGCTGATGAGTGGAACAACCTGGGCACTTGGCTAGTGGCTCAAGTTCCAATTATGATGCAGCTCCTGCATGCAGAGGGAAGTCAGAGGATTGAGGCTGCAAAGCAAAGGTTTGTTAGAAGGGTGGCTCTTCATGAACAAGAACAGAGACATAAGCTTCTTGAAGCTATTGAAGAAGCTAAGAGAAAGAAAGCTCAAGCAGAAGAAGCTGCACGTCAAGCAGCAGCTCAAGCTGAACAAGCCAGATTAGAGGCAGAACGACTTGAGGCTGAGGCTGAAGCCCTTAGATGCCAAGCACTTGCACCAGTAGTGTTTACTCCTGCTGCTTCTGCTTCCATTCCAGATCCTCAAGCTGCTCAGAATGTTCCTTCCGGTTCTACTCAGTCAAGCTCATCCAGACTCGACATCATGGAACAGCGTCTTGACACTCATGAATCCATGCTAATTGAAATGAAGCACATGATGATGGAACTTCTGCGTCGAACTGATAAACCCTAGTTTTAGGATCTCTTCGTTTTTCTTTTTCTTTAACGTTGTTTTATTTTGTTAACTTCTGTTTCTTTTTATTTAATTATTCTACTTTGTTCGTTTGTGATTATCTATGCATATCTATATATATTTTTTGTCACATATGTTTGCTAAAATCTTTTTATTTATAATCTCTTTATGTTTACATCATACATTCTTTCCATAAAAGTCTAGAATGGAGGATCCCTCCTCATTCTTCTGCACTCCTGGCGCTGCTCTGACCTATCCTTCTCCAGACGCTCCAGTGCATGCTGGATGTTGTTGAGCCTGTTCTTTAGCTCATCCCTCTCCAGAATCTCTTCTGCAGTCTTGAGCTTCTCTTCCAAACTCTCTTTTTCTTCCAGCAGCTTGAGTTCAAGCCGGCTGAGTTCTTGCACCTCCTCCACGAAGGCAAGAAATTCCCTCAGGTCTCTCTTCAACTCTGGACGCAGGTCCTCCTCCAGCAGTGTCCGTGTCAGCTCCGAGATGGTCGTTGTACCCTCTGGATGCCTGATGTTCAGGAACAAGTCCTCCTCGAAGGCCTTCTTCCTCAGCTCTTCTAGTGCTACGATGTATGATGCCATTTTTTTTCCTTACTGAAAATTGTTCGAGGTGTGAAGCTTACCTCTCTCTCCAACGCTTTATATAGGCTTCACTTTCTCTCTGGAAGTTAATGCTCCTACGGTTTCTCGAGGTTAAGTTCTTGGTAACTGACCCTTCTCTTTACTCCCTTGACCGGTGGTAAACGTTCTTCTCTTGCATTAACTCTTCTATTTATTTCGCCTAACTCTGATTCTTGCATAGTTTTCATTTTCCTTAAACTTAGACCTTCTCTAAGGGGGAGTACCTTGTACTTCAAACTAAGTTTTTCACACCCCAAGCTTTTTGCTTATGACAAAAAGGGGGAGTACACCCAGTTTTTGATGTGTAAGATGTGTTAGTGTGATTTATTTTTTCTCTTTTGGAGAATTTAAGAGTTCCACCTTCATGACCATAGATGTGTCACTGGGCAAATACAAGGAATACATTTCACTTCTTCTGAAGTGATTCTAGTTGACTCTGATACTCAAGACTCTGATACCTTGTCCGTGACTCTGATTACTTATGCGCTCTGATTACTCGATTTTCATCTATGTCATAAGTTTTTCACTCTGAACTCTTATATCATTTAGCTCAGAATCTAGACTTTACTAACGTTTTCATCAAGTATTAGATTCAGGGGGAGCTAAGCTCAGAATCAAGCAGTGACTTGAATTCAGAATGAGCAAGATAAACTATTCACATCAGGATAAGTATTATTCTATATCTCTAAACTCTGAGTAAATTTAGTTTAATGTTTAAGAATTGTTCATCAAAAATCTTAGTTTTGTCATCATCAAAAAGGGGGAGATTGTAAGATCAAGTTTTGATCTAGTAGTACAACTCTATGTTTTGATGATTACAAGTTAACCTTTTGATATGAACAATTGTGGTACTCTAACGTGTTTCTCTGAGTGTGCTATTTACAGGCTCTGACCTCAACTCAATCTCACACAAATCAGGAACACTGTGTATAAAGAGCAACCCAAGCAACGCTTTCGCATTCACCATGTTCAGTATGAACAGTGGAAAAGCTTCAGAAGTTCTGAAGTTATACAAACTCTGATGTGGACTCAGTCACTAGAAGTTCTGAAGATCCAGAAAGTCTGATAACCAAGAAACACTGAAGGCTCAGATATTCTGATGGTGTAGAAGACTCTGAAGATCTAGAAGCTGATTAGTGAAATTCTGTTGTCCAGAAGCAAGATACTCTGAAGACCATGTTCTTCCCTCTGAGCTCAGAACCAGAAGAAACAATGGTCAGAGGATCTGGGCTTTCCCTCTGACTCTGATCAACCGGCTTCACAAGTTCCAATATGAAGCATTCCCCTGATCAGAAGTCTCCTAGGTTTAAAGGTCAAGTCGCTATCCAAGTACAAAAGCAATTGTACCTTCCTGACGACCTACCTAACAGTCTCAGACACAGCAGAAGCTGGATTTTCCAGAACTGCCCTCCAACGGTAGCATTTCCCATGCAACGCTCAACCCTAATCCTTGGAGTATATAAAGAGGCTGAAGACTGAAAGAAAAGGCTAGAAGCATTCACATACGCGCAAGACAAACTTAAATTCTTCTAAGCTTTCTTTCATCTGAAATTCATTGAGTTTACTATTAGCTTTTTAAAAGCAAATCTCTTGTAAACAATTCTTTGATAAACAGTTTGTTTAGTTCCTTTAGGAGATCAAGGCTGATCGGATCCTAGAGAAGACTAAGAGAGTGAATCTTAGTGTGAGCTAAGTCAGTGTAATTGTTAGTCACTTGTAGGTTTCAAGTGCAGTTGTAACTCTTACCTGATTAGTGGATTGCCTTCATTCTAAGAAGGAAGAAATCACCTTAACGGGTGGACTGGAGTAGCTTGAGTGATTTATCAAGTGAACCAGGATAAAATCCTTGTGTGCTTTTCTATCTCTTATCTTTAGCACTTAAGTTCTCGAAAGATTTGTCAAAATCTTTAAGGTGGAAGTTCTATACTGAAAACGTTATTCAAACCCCCCCCCCTTTCTACCGTTTTTCATACCTTCATCATGAAACTAAACCTATCTACTGTAGGTCAATTAAATTATTTCATTATCATGATTTCTATATTTCGATTTGTCATTTCAGTTTATTCAACTCAGAATTTCTTGAGAATCCTAATCTTTCATCCTTATATTGACATTTTTATAGATATTTTTATCAGTTAAGGTATGTCAATCATACTAAAGCCATAAAAAATAAATTGACTGTGCTTATGAGATATATAATCTGAATATTAAAATAGGTACCAAAAAACTACTCAAACAAAAGTTAAATAGCAAATTGGTATTTAACCATTGACTATCAATTTTAATTTTATTGTTCCATTTTTAATTATATTTTTAACTTTATTTCTAATTTCAATAAGTTTAGCATAGTTCCTACGTCTGTTGTTGTTGAGTTTATGGGGCGAGTCTAATGAATGATAGAACATAGGAAGATTAAATTGACATTGTTGTTATTTTGTAAGCAATCTATTAATTATTTCTCATCCCATAGAAAAGGACAAACATATGAACACCGAATGGCTCATGAATACTAATTATTCTACTAAGAAATTGTTTGGAAAAGAATCATGTTATCTTAATGGTGGTATTGTTTTATGAAAATTTTACTTAATAATACAAAGACTGAACTAAAAAATTCTATTGTACTCAGAAAGATGGCTTGACTCTCTTGATACCAAGGTAGCCAATGGAATAGTCAAATGAAGTTCCGGATGAAAATGAGAGTGGTGATAATAGTGAACCACTTTCTATGTCAAAAATTTATATCCTGAATGGTATTGTTAGATCACTCAGAAACAACTCTAAGGTGACAACTCAAATCTAACAAAACATTCAACATGGAAGTCAAAGTCTACTTTCTACAACTCTCTCTTTTGCTGCGTCATCTTAATTGATTTCACAATATTGAACACACACCAAAATAGTCAACAATGGTGACATCCTAAACCAAACCAAAAATATCTAAAAGTGCACTTTGGACATAGATCACATTTTATTAAAAAAAACACTACAGTCTGAAAGGGGGAGACTACAATTCAAGGTTGTTAATTGCTTGTAGAGGTTCCTTGGCCATCAACATGGTTTCTTTGAATCGGTGAATTTCTGCTTCGCGTCAAGACCTTGACATGGGAGATTCACACATTTGTGTTTTGTTTTGGTACAATGTTTTCTACAAATATTTACATTGAAAAGATTTTTAGAGAATATATAAAAGCAATTTAGTTAACCAAACACCAACACAGTATAACAAAAATAAAAGTTGTTTTAACCATTAGAAATGTTAGATTGTTGAATCCTCGCAAAAGTTTCTTGACTCGATTGATTTGATTCTATGTTGGAATTGGACATTATATGAAAAAGGTGGATTTATGAATGTTAAACTTATAGAAAAAATTAGATGAGAAAAAAGAAAGAATTAAAACATTGATATGTAAGAAACTTACTTGTGTCGTTGGTCGAATATCCATAGTTTGATGAATTATGTTTGCGAGCTTTATCTTTCAGCCTCAATTTGAGGGAGATAAACAATGGTTCTTTTGCAAACCAAGTTATCTATTTTTTAGACTGAGGCATATGCAACAATGCTAAAGTGTGAGAAACCATTTCAAAGATAAAGATGTTTGAGTGGGTAATTGTGTGTTGAGATGAAGACATTTTTGTTATTTATATAGTAAGTAAATGAGAATGAAGTTGTAGAAGTGGAATGATTTTTTCTCTTAGATTTAATTATTTATTTTTATGTCATAATTAGATACTTTGATGAAGGATTTTAAACCAATTTTGAAGGTTACAAATTTTTTAACTTCTTCTCAATTAATCTCTTAATTTTTATATAACTTCTAAATTGCATTAAAGGTTATAGGAATTTGAATGGTTTTTTTTTTCCATTATTAGACACTTTTTTTGGTAAATAATTATTAGGCAATTTGAAGTTGTTTATGAATTAACGGCTTGTTAGAAATGAACAGGCTTGATCGTGATGAAATCACTTTCCTTAAAGTATTTCAAGCACTCTCTGAATTTCGTCTTAGAGTTTGGATGCAGGAATACCTAGGATAATCAGCCTTGATTCGAGTTTGCACAAGACTAATGAAAACTCGAAATGCAGCGAAGTGTTTTCTGGAAAACAGAGGATATGATTGTGTGTTCTGAAGTATGAACATGCACTGTATTTATAGGCAAGAACAGAACAATTTATAAGGTTGCGACCCTTCATAAATTATGTCTGTTACCAACAAATATGTGAATAATTGCGACCCTTCGTGAACAGGTGCAAAATTCGAATTCTAAAACGAGCAAAACAAACGGACGTTACGGCAATCGCGTCGTCGTCGCCGTCGATGCGTCTACAAGCCGCCACTAGCGCCTCTACGCCCATGCCAGTGGCGACACCGGCGAGGGGTGGTGTGAATGGAACATGTGACATAAAAGCTTGGGACTACCAAACCATGCACATGTGACACTATATCCTCTCTTTATCTCTTTGTTGAATGGTTGGCATTTAATGATATGTAAATGCTTTGAAAAGTTGCTCCACTTTCTATATGGGACTTCATTCAAATCCATTCAATGCAAAATCAACACACTTGTCATTTTGAAACATTATGTCATTATTACTCCTTGAGTAATTATTACAACACGACTGAGATTCAATCTAAGTGAAATAAATTGCATTTTTACAAAAATATCCATACTCAACTTTCATAGTTTTTTGAATTAATTGTGAATGACAAGTTTGCCCCTAAGGCTGCACAAACTCTCCCTTTATATATAGTATAGATAGATAGATAGATAGATAGATAGATAGATAGATAGATAGTAACGAAGGAAGTATGTAATAAATATTGTAACTTAGATAGTTTATAATATGTCTTTGTTACAAATTATAGTGCAAGTTAGTGTTCGAGTATGAATCTCCGAACTTGAATGTTGACTTTGATTGAACTTTTTCTCATTTGCTCTAATGAACCCCTCTAACCCTCTAGTTATTGTCTCGTTTATTGATTGATATTTGGTGGTGGATGTTTATAAGACACTTTGACGCTCAAATCTGCGAGACTGAGAGAAAGAATATAAATGTTATGGTAGAATGATTGACTGAATGAGTACCTGAATATGTATTTTATTCTCATATATATAGTACGTTGTTGTAAGCCTTGAATGATTAAATTATAAAAGGGATACAGACAAAATAACCGATTCATATCAGAATTTAAATTTATCTTATTGTAGTTAATAATCCTAATTCTCATTAATATGTGGGACCTCTTTATATAGGTTGGTTTGTGTTATGTTCCTATTATAAATATGTCATAACAGTTTCTCCCAGTCCGATTATAAATTTATGAGATGATCGACTTCTTGGTTCAAGGTAATCGCAAACTATTCTAACACACGAGGTCGAAACTCACATGAGATACTCGAGTATCCGAAGTGATAAAAATTATTAAGAGACACCCTTTTCAAAATTAAGAATTATGGTTCGATTTGTCTTAGTTCAAGTGTCATTTCAAATGGTTTATTTACCCGAAGTCCTTCGAATGGGAAGAGCCGCATCTGTTTGTGAAGTGGTTGTTTGACAAGGTGCTTGCCACTTGGATCCTTCACATTGTAATGATTGATACAACGCGGTCTCCAAACATTCGTGTAATGGTGAGCATGCAAAAGTCTTATAAAATTAGGACGAAGGGCGTCATTTTTCCTTCTTTCTCTTCTTCTAAAAAAAAATAATAAATGATAAAAAATATTAATTTAAATGAACAAATAAAAATATCAATTTTTATTTAACCTGATTTCCAGCACCGGTTTTGGACCGATTCAACTGGCTCTAGCATCTATTGATTTTTTCAAGTGACCGAATCGATTACAATTGGTTCCAAATAAGACTGGTTAGACCAATATCGATCCAACTTGTATTCTAAAAAATGCTTATTTAGGTGGAATGAGTGTGAGGGAAAAAATTTCCAACTAGCTTGAAATAGTGTACGTAAATAAAGAGCTCATAAAATTTGATATGTTAACACTTTCTTTTTCTTTTTTCACTATTTTTTTCTCATCACATCATCTGTCATATCTTTTACATTTTACTTTTTTTATTCTTATATTTCATTAAATGAAAGTGTATTTAAAGTGTGTATGTATTATTTTCCGAATTCGAGTATAGAGGGAACTCTTAACTATTTGATTCAGTGATACATTGGAACCCCACAAACACATTCATGATGTACCAATATCAGGTCAACAACCCACAAATTAGATATCCAACATTGCTCCGATTTTCATCATGCACATATCCTAATTTTCACACACATCTCATTAATTCCCTAATTCATCACTTTCCTGCTTCCCCCCACCTCTACAAAAGAGTAACATGAAAAGACACCACGATGCATCAAAAAGACAATATGTTGCAAGTGCATATTTAAGTTGTTCAATTATATATGCTTCTATTCTATACATATCCCATCTACGCTTAAATTTAATTTCTAAACTTCGAGTGCTTTATGCTCTCCTTGGTCATTCTCTACATGATGATTCCCATTCACATTATCTTCATTGGATATTCCCTTCAAGCTCTTCCTCATAGTCACGTGCTTTCTCACAAACTCCTCAACCCATTCCCAAACATGCAAAACAATGTACGTTCCAATCCCCCCTATCAATCCATAAGCAATCGAGTACGTCAACGGCATCAGCAAGATCGTCACAAACGCGGGCACAGCCTCCCTCATGTCATCCCATTGAATCTCCACCACACATCTCATCATCATCACACCCACCAAGATCAACGGCGGCCCTACTGCCCACGGTGGAATCGACGCCAACAGCGGGGTAAAGAAGAACGCGAGGAGGAAGTACGCGGCCACGGTTAAGGCCGTCAGCCCCGTACGTCCTCCCTCACGGATCCCTGTGGAGGACTCGATGAATGTCGTCACGGGTGACGTCCCCAGAAGAGACCCCACCACGATGGACGACGCGTCGGCCATGAAGGCGAAGTACTGGCCCTCGAAATCACCGTTGATGTCTAGAAATCCTGCGAATCTTGCCATTGAATATAATGTCCCCGTAGTGTCTAAGATATCCAGGTAGAGGAATGTTAAGAGTGCCTCCCAAAACGTGCTTTTTCCGATTCCGTTAAAGCTTAACGCCCCTGCAGTGCTCTTGATCACGTGCACGTCCACCACTTTCTTGAAGTAATGGAACGCTGCGTTACCTGAGTCAGTGTCTGGGAACACGGTAACAGCGGTGTTCCTGAACCACGAGATCATGGTGACGAAAACGATGCCATATATCATTGCTCCCTTTATGTTTTTCATCATGCAATAGGCTATGATCACGAACCCAACTAAACCTAGCCACAATGTTGGACTCTCCATCCTGTCCTTCAAGCACAATATATTATCTGAGACTGTCCCACCTGTAACAAAAATATAGTAATTAGTAAAAAAATTGATTTATCTTATTTATTTATTTCTGAAAGAATCTTTAATATGAAGCATTTTTTAGACAAGGTATCTGAGTTATTTAATATGCTTCTTTTAATATATTCTTTATTCTCTATTTGAATGATGACAAGGGGCTTACGAAAGTGAAAGAATATAACTTAGTAGCAAGGATAATCTTTCGTGTACACTTTTTAGGGTAGATCCGACTAGATAAGAAAAGAGAAGATATACATGATATATAATATGATTGATGAAAAGAATGATATAGAAAAAAAAGTGTGTGAAAATATATCCATAATTGATGATTCATGTATCATTATTGGAGTGGCAAAATGCTAAAAAACATGTTGATAATAACATTGCTCTTTTGAAAACTTAAAATAACTGATGATGAACCATCATATTGCATAGTAAAACACACATATAAACATGTACGTTTGTGGAGCGTTTTTTTCTTCTCAAGCTTTCTTCTCTGACATTTTCATGTTTGTAAGAAGTAATTTTTCAACAAGCTATTTTAGTAGTTTTTAATTTTTAAAGGAGGAGGAATAATTCTGATGGCCATTAATATTGCTCACCTGGAAGCAAGCTAACGGTTCCGTTAGCTGCTGTTATGACCGGAGCTAACGCCGTCAGATCAGATCTTGGGCAGCCACCAAGTGTCACAAGCGTTGATGGGCTGGATCCAATGAGCCCAATACCTTCACCATTTTGAAGCCCAATAAAAGCCAAGAAGAGACCGATTCCAGCAGAGGATGAAACTCGGACGGGTCTTGGAACGAGTTTAGCTAGCTTGGCGCGAAATCCAACGGCTGAGATGAAGAGGAATATCAAGCCTTCTAAAAAGATAGCCGTTAAAGCTGTTCCATATGGTACAGTACCCGACCCGTGAAACCCGACAACCGAGTAAGCGAAATAAGCATTTGCACCCATACCCGGTGCAAGTGCCAAAGGGAGGTTAGCAAATAGGCCCATCAGGGTGCACCCTATGAGGGAGGAGACCACCGTGGCCACGATGAGGTCTCGGCGAATCCTCTCCACGCATGACGCGTAGCCCGGGTTGACGGGCGGGTACTTGCATGACTCGTCGGGTCGGATTACCTGGTGAGTTGGGCCAGTACATTGGCTTAGTGGAATTTTTGGGTTTGAACATATGGGGATGCAGTCTGAGATGGTGCAAGTTCCACCGGAGTCCGCGATGATGCTCGCGTTGACCGCGAGGATGTAGGCCATGGTGAGGAAGGTGGCTGTGCCGGCACGAAGCTCAGTGGTGAAGGTGGTGTTTCGCTCTGTGAGCTTGAAGTGCTTCCCAGCTCGGCTCTGAGCCGCGAGGGAGTTAAGCCGAGCTGAGAGGGAGGGTTTGGAGTGTGGAGAAGATGGTGGTGGTGGTACTGCAAGTGCCATGACGAGAATGGTTTTTGGTGAAATAGTTGTAGTACTAGTAAGGTGTTGTTATGCGTGTATAAATGGTGGTGTGGTGCTTGAAAAACTGAAAGTGGAGAGAGTATAAAAAGAAGAGGAGGGTGTTTTTATGGGTGGTTGAGGGTATCTGAGTCTACTGGGAATAATGGAGGTTGGTGTTACGTGTGGGGATCTATGTTCATCCTACTATGAAGACAATATTTATATTCCTTGGGAACTCTTGGACCTCGCCTCCATTGGCTCCCCTGATGTTGGATTTATTTTTCCCTCTTAAATCTTATCTTTTTGAATACATGAACTAGAGAATTGTTCAAATTGTTCAAATCTAAAACCCACACATATCGCGGGTGATATAGGAATATAGGATTTCAAGTTAGATGGTTGGTATGAGAATACAAATTCAAATTTTGAAAAATTAAAGTAATTTGTTGAGAGGGATAACTATAATTTTTTTCAATGAGTGGGATAGGAAAAAAGAAAGAATAGATGAAAGATAAATGAAAAATATGATGAGTGATGTGATAAAAAAGAAAAATGAACTAAAAAAAGTTTGTGAAAATGGGATAAAAAAAAATTTTGTAAAGGGTAAATATATAAAACCCTTTTGAATAGTATACTTCCAAAATATGATATAATTAAAAAGAAAACGTGGGATCGTAAAGTTTATTTTTTAAAATAATATTCCAATATGAGTTTTATTCTCTTTTAAAAATATTATTTAATTCATATTTTTAATATTCATAAAAAATGAAATCTCAAATTACTTTACAAATGAACTTGTTCTTTCAATTGTTTAACTTAAAACCCAATTTTATTTACACATGAATCCTACATTGGGGCATCCTTTGAATATTCATATTTTTGTGGCTCTTTTGAGGAGTAATTTCTTCTACACGTACGTACGTACTTACTTGAATTAAAATCTTAGTTAAGATAATATGAATTATGCATATGTCATACATTATTTAATTTAGACCAACCACATGTTGATAACTTTAAATCCTCTAATAATAAAATTATATATGACAATCAACTAATTTAAAATTTAACATCTCTAGATGAACTTCTTTTTTTTGTCAAAAATAATTTTCTCAAGAAGTTTCTAACCTTAAAATTAGTTTTAAAAGTTTTTCCGAAAAGTCAGAAATCACTTGAGGCTCTAATTTCTAAATGCTAATTAGATTAAAAACAGTCAAACTCAATAGCAAAATAAACAGTCAAACTCAATAGCAAAATAATTTACATGCTGGAATTTATAAAATGAAAAAAGAGAGGGTGATGCCCACACTTATTCCCAACATACGTCTACGTAAAGGGGTTAAACTCTATGCATCGGTGATGCTTTTTTCTTAATATTTTTCTTTAAATATTGTCTACCGTAGACTAAGAAAAGCATGGTTTACAAGTTAGAAGAGTTGCTCTACAAATTAGCTTTAGTACATAATGAAGGAGCATATATATTAAAAACAACATGTATCAAATTATGAATCATGTTTTAACCTGATTCAAAATTAAAACATGATTCAACATAAAAACATCATTTCGTTTATTTATACAAATTAAAAAACACAAGTAATATGAAGATTCTTCCGAATCTGCTTCTTTATTCATAACCACCACAGAAAATTCTTCAAACCATGTTATGTTACATATGTAGGAAGAATAAGAACTAATTGACGAAAACATGAAGATGAAATAAAGGTTTTCATGGAATATATATATATATATATATATATGTGTGTGTGTGTGTGTGTGTGTGGGGACTCTTGTCTCTCTACTCTGTTGTACATGTTTTCACGCACGGGGCTTCTCGACAAGTGATTGACTCACTCTTATGTTGCTTTCGTGGTTCTATGATCACAATTCACAACCATCCAGCAGTAAGTGATAGTAGTATTAAGTAGACTTTTCGTGACACTCAATTCCACCACCGCCCTCCTCCCCTTTCCCTTTCCTTTCCTTTATTTTTTTCAGTTGGCCTCATAAGTGCAACTTTTAGGTATGTGGGGCTAGCTACCTAGCTTGCCTTTCTTACTTGATCGAAGTAACAAAAGATTTGTTTCTTAAGCATAAGTGTATGAGTGTATACGTTTTGACAAAAAATTATTCAAATTAAAAGCCTACTGTTCATGAAAAAGTCAAAGAAAGTTAGGTTAGCCGGTTAATTTATGCTCCTTTGCGCATCTCGCCTATTTATTTGCGGATTATTCGAGTATTTTGACTCTTTCCCCATGTGTTAATTTTCACATAACTATATCATATAAAGATTTGAGCCTTGAATTCTTTTTTAACAAAATCTAGATCCTTAATGAATATATAGAGAGAAAATTAAAATTGTGCGGGAAATAATACTGACCATCAAATTTTATTAAAAAAGTAATTAAAGGTCCAGATCTTTCTAATGATACCATGTCATATGAGATTAAAATATGAAGGGATACAAATTCAGTTTTGTTTTTCTTTTCCTTCTTAATTAATTTTCGCATCTCACCAAATTCCTTACATTACAGAAAACACTTAAGGCCCCGTTTGTAAACACAGCTTAATTAAGCGCTTACAAGCTTAAGCGCTTATTCATAAGCTATTCTAAGTAGCTTATGAAAATAAACTTAAAACAACTTATGATTTGCATAAACCCTTACAAACACTGGCATAAGAACTTAAGTTATTAGATAAGTTCAAATAAGTTCTTCCAAGCGGGGTCCGACACTTACTGCATGTCTACTTAACATTATTAATGGATGGGTATATTCAATTGACACAAAAGTATTCCCTCATTTGATATTGCAAAAATTAAGTGGACATTATGAACAGTATGATGCATAAGTGAAATGTAACGCATCCAATATATGAGCTTAATCCAGTGTATTCAAACCAGAGTCAGAGTAGCAGTTAACTTTTGCTTCCATTTTCATTTTCCATGGCTAATATTACTTGAAAAGTGGCGTGTAATTAGGAGCTATTACTTGTTCTTTCTGCATTGCTAGTGGATTCCAGATAAATGAAACGTAATTAAGATTTTTTTGCAGATTTATTGGAAGATCGACATGTTATCTAGTTAAAGTTCAAAACCGACCATATATTTGTATTGCACAACTACTTCACAGGGACCAATGAAACTTTGCTTTATTTTTGAACCTTTAACTTGTAGTAACATCTCCGAGAAATTTTTCTCAAAGCTCATTCTATTATGGTTGTTTGGTTGGTGTTCACTTGGTCTGAAAATGACAAGCAAATTTATGGTGGGATTTACACTGCCTCTACAATATTGTTCAAAAAGTTAAGGATCATTTCAAACGCGTAAGTGGCCATAGAAAGAGGGGGCAAAAACACTTAATAACTAGTGTAACATCTAATCCTCTTATTTCTTAGTAGGAGTAAAACAAAAAACAAAAAGGGGAAAATTAGTAAAGCGACCTATTGTTAAAGTTATAATGTGGAGTGGGCAGAAAGCACTTTGACATTTATAATGTGCATGCCATATATTTGGTATAATTTCTTGACCAAATTACAAAAAATATAATAGTATAATAGTATTCTCTTATATATTGGTATTGGAGTACAAACATATTATCATGAGATATTTGTAAGGGTTCATAAATTAAGGTGAACTATTTATATTTTGATCCACTAGTGAATCGGTAATATAATTAAACACTGTTAGATTTAAGATTATCGAAATATTCCTTAAATTATATGGTTTTAATTGAATGAGTAACAAAAGAATATTTCTGTAAATAAACATTCCCTCACCTACCCTCAACCACCATGCATCCCAAACTCTGCCTCCTTGTGACTCCATCAATAACAACCCCCAGTTCCAATGACCTTGGCATCATCTTCGATAATGTCGCTGCTAGGTTGTGCTAGTACGACATCTTCATTGTTAGCCCCTCTACCAATGTGGCTTTTTCCTCTCACGTATAGGGTTTTGATGTTGGTGTTCATCTTTGTGATTGAGGTGATCGTGTTGATCTTGATGATGAATAGGCATATGGTGGAGCTCACGGTGAGGATAATCGGGGTGGCGTTTGACGCACTTTCGTGGATTTCATGGTCACTACAAGAAAGAGCTTATTTAAAGTCAAAAAATTAGCGTCGACGCCAATGCCAACTCTAAGACACATCGTTAGCATTGGCCATGCTAACACAAAGTGTCAAAATAAAGATTTTTGTTACTTAAAAGTAGCGTTGACCAGGTACACTAATTAGCATCAGCTAAGCCCACTCAATCTCTTCAAACAGTCGATGTTACACATTTTTTAAAATTAATGTCGGCCAGAGACGACGCTGACCGATGCTAAGGTCACTCCATAACCTTAGCGCAAACATTAGCTTTGGCTTGGCCCACACTAACCTATTGAAATGTAAAAATCATGTTAGAATTATCATTTAGTGGCTAGATCAACCCATTTTTCTATTCTTATTCATGTGACCTTCTTCGAGACCAAAAACCAACTAACGTTCTTCAAGTTTCTTCTTTTGGTGGCGATACAGTTGCATAAGAAAATTAATTTTATTTTACCAATTTAAACAACATATTGATAAACTGTTGTCTTATGTCCTCTAGGGAAAGAAACGATTATTGACTCATAGGAATCACAAGCGTTGTCATATAGGTTTAAAATGTTATAGAGTATGTTTTCTTAGTTTACCTATTTCTAGATGTTTGAGACCGCTAGAAATTATTGCTTCAACTTGTCTACACATTTTATAGTGGTTAAAATTGTCATTTTATACAAGTAAATTATGACGGTTTAAATAGTCTTTTTATACCAAACAGTAAATGTGCAATCACGTTTAACCCCAAACTAACATTTTATAGCAAATAACGAATGTAACTACAGTAAAAGCAAAAACCGCTATTAAGGTATAAAATGGCGGTTAAAACCTATAAAAAAATCACCAAAATTGTTTTTTTTTTTACAGAAAAATATATGATGTAATTTTTTTTAGTTTGACAGCAAATCTCTTTCGAACTACTTTTTCTTTTCATATTTTTTTAGGTTCTAGAATTTGTTTCTGAAAAAAAATTAAATTCATAAAACAACAAATAAGGGAATATAAAGCCGTGATGTTTTTTGTTTATTTTCAATTGTGTAGAACTTATAATAATTACAAGAGATTCAAAATAATCTCAATAATTTTTTTATACAAAAGCAACGAAATCTGCTGAAATAAGAGAAAAAATTCTGAATAATGGAGTACTGCGTATGTTACTGCTCCAACAATTGGTATAGTAACATGTTATGCTTTTTCTTTTCAATTGCTAGTGTTTTGACAAATTTGTGTGGGAAAGTACCTTTTTTTAATTTGGGGTGTACGCTGCATTTGATATACAAGTGCTAATTAATTAACCCTTAATGAAATAGATCAAGAAAACGAAAGAAATCTAACATTGTAAAGCATATGGCCGACAAAATGTTGAATTGTTGTCCAATACACGGCTGGCTGGGTTTGCGAACGTTGTGGAGAATTTTTAATTTCATCCTTTCATAATTTGGTCTGGATTATGTTCTCCATTAAGATATTTTGATTTGAAAGTTTATATAGTTGCTGATGTAGGTTATGACACGAAAATTCATAAAACAATACATGAAGAAAAATAAATAGCAGAAACATTTAGAACCGGGTGAAAATATGACAATTGTGTGCTTTACTTTGTACCGCATTTAGGCATATTTTGTTGACAAACTTTTACATGATGGTTGGTGAGAGAGGGTTATAATGTTGTTTCTTTCATATCCAATAAATGAATGCCAAGTGGAGATTTATTCCATGTCATTTTAATTTATAAAATTCTTAAATTGGTACTCCAACTATTTATATTATAAATTTTACAAAATGATAAAAATACAGTATTGTTTCAAAAATATTTATCTGGTTTTTAAACATTTCAAGTTGATTTGGGGAAAATCTATTAACTTCCTTCCTCCTCTCCTCCACCGTACTGTTCATCTTCTTCTCTGTCGTGTTGTGCGTCGTCGCCGTGTCATCGTGCTCTTCCTCTTCCTGCTCCGTGTGAGCGGCCTGAACGAAACAACCACCCTCTAAATCAAAAGGAGAACGAACTTGGATAACTCATCAAACTTCTTCTCCTTCCTCTTGACCGCGTCTTCTCCTCCTTCTCACTCAACCACCAACATCGAGCCTTCTCTGAACCTGAATTAAAACTCCGCTGCCGAAGCGGATTGTGAACCCGCAAGGGATGTGGTTGGAAGCACTGGCAAGCCAGATCAAACCACCATGCCGGAGCACCGCGTCGCGCTGACCCTATAGCCACCGCAGGACTTGAGCTTCTCCACCGCGCCGAACCACCTCCCTGCCTCGCTGCGAACATTGTCGCTGAACCACCATCGCTTCTCCATCGCGAGCTTCCACGGTGCATCTACAGGCGAAGATCAAGCCTCCTCTCGTTGAGACCAACAACAACACCACTAGATTCAGATTCAGATCTGACCTAAATCAGGTCAACATCAACGCCTTTGGATTTTGAGTGTTGATCTGCTCGGTCCCTTTCCATTCCCTCTCTTGAGTTTGCAAAAACCCAGATCTCCGGTGGTGGTCCTCTTTGCCGGTGGGTTGCTGGTGAGCTACTGATGGGACAAGGGAGAGGTAGTCAGAGGAAGGAGAGGGGAGAGGTTGAAAGAGGAGATAGAATGAAAAGGGGCATTTTTGTAATCTTCTCTATTTATTTTTTTTACCAGGCCACTAAACATGTAATTTTTTAATTTCAAAAATAACTACAATATATAAATAATTGGGGATAAAATGCAAAAACTTAAGAAGTTTAGGGACCCAAATTTAGAATATAAAATTGACTGGTCGAACAGATGACATGACATCCTAGCATCTTACTATTGGTCACTTTAGGGGGGCATTACTGTTGTTTAAAACACAACCAGCATTTTTAAGCTTACCTATTTTGTTAGGTCTGCTTAAAGAGAATAGTCTTTGTTTTAGACTTTATATTCAAAACAATGCCATATTTTGATTCAGTGGTGATAGCTTCAAAGTGGACTGAAATGATGCCATGTTTTACTAATAAATATGCTAGTAGTAGTACTTATTTTTGTCACTACCCACCCAAAATTAATTCTAATTAAAGTTATCAAAAATAAATTACTTACTAGCTAGAAATCACTTTTTGTGTTAAATATTTCTCACCATGAATCACGTCATTTTTACTTACGTTTAAAATATTCAATTTGACCAAAATTAATTATGCGAATAAAGATCCAAACACACACACTTAGTCAAGATATATGGTTTTTTTTTTGCCAAAGTCAGGATATGTGTTTTTTTTTTGTCAAAGCGTCAAGATATGGTTTGAGTTTCCAATATGCGAGTCATTACCCATTAACTAATTTCTCTAATCCTTTCCAAAAACATATTTTTGTCAAAGTCATTATCCACTATCGAGCTATCCTCTTTGTAGTTTGGGCTTTTGAGACAAGTGAATTGGTTTTATTGGGTGAGGCTTCGTGTCTTTTGGGTCCAAAGAGGATAAAAAGGTTTTCTTGTTGGTCTTAAAAGGTGAAGAGATTACTGTCCAACACATTTCAATTAGTCGCACAAGTGACTTTTTAAAAAAAAAAAAATTGCTTTAAAATAAATATTTAGGACAAGATGTAATCAGTTTAAGTTAGAATGATAAAACCGTTTTAAAAATGACCTTTAGGGCTTGTTTGTTGTGTCGTATTAGGTTTGATATTATAAATTTATACAATATTATGAGTTTATCTATTGTTTAATGCTAACATTATTGTATAGGTTTATCCATCAATTCACTCTTTACATTAAAATGATGGATTATTTAATTAGCTTATAGATGTGAAATAAAGTCTGATAACATTGTTTACATAAAAGCTACTTTAATAGTATATTTAATCTGTTATAGCTGTCACCATCCTCCTCCACTGTTAGCACCACAGCCAACACCGCTGCCTCCACCACCACAACCGCTACAACCGCTGCTAGCCTGCTACCACCACTAATAGCACCATTGCCACCATCATTCTACAACACTTCCGCCACCACCACCACCACTACAACCCGCCATCATCATTAATGCCGCCACCACAACCATCATTACATGACAAGATAAACTTTTCTCATTCTGAGAAACCTAATAAAACACATATGTAAACAAAACGAGTTGTCTATTATGATCCAAGAAACTCGTCTTATGAGCTTAGAAGCTTATCTCATATCGCAGTATACTAAGAAGGGGAAGGAAAATCATTCCATTGCTTCAAACCAGGGAACTATGTCAAATCTGAACACCCCAAGAATCATAATCTAAAATACTTGGGTTATTAGAAAAATTGTTATATAGCCCACACACACAACATTAGGGAGCATACCCAAGGTACATACAAACTATCTTTTCAAGCCTAATCATTATTTCTCAATTCTCATTCACTCTTCTTTACTTGAGCGTCAAAATACCTTGCAGGTACTCACTCCGGCGCGCACCTAATCACTGAATACTATAAGAAGAAGGCTCTTCGTGATGAGCACATATGCATTGATCACCATTCTCAACGCCAACGTCGCTTATTTAAGTTCAAAAATTCTACAACTGCAAAATTGTCATACATGTTTCTTAAGAAAAAATGGAGTTTTGAAAAACCGTGAAATATTATTTTAATTTTCTCAATCTTCATTTGTCGTGCATGATGCTACACAACTAGTTATAGTTACAAGGGATAATTTTATTGCTCATAATAGTCATACCCACACGTAGTCAAAGTCAACCAAGAAAATTATTTAGTAAAAAAATATATTTTTCAAACTGATAAATAAATTAGTAAAATTATTTTAATTTTTTAAAAATAGTATTTGATAATTAATTAATATTTATGAGAAAGGAAAAAGTCACTATATTAGGTATGTTTTATGGAAAATAAGGCTTTATTTTTCCAAAAATATTGATTAGTTTTTTTGTAATATATTTTATTATTAACTTTAAAAAAATTTATACTAGTAAATAAAACTTTTATGAGACTTTATCTCGGTTTGTTTCTATAAGTTTTAAGAAGAAGTAAGTTGGTAGGGTGTAAATTGGTTGGAAAATGAATTTTTTGCGAGAGTTGAAAAAGGAAAGGGGAGGAAAACCTAAGGAAAAGACATAAGGACTCTTTGTATATTTTGCTTTTTTTTCTTTCTATTTTTGACTGTCTTCATACCAATATGGTGCTTCTACGTGTAAACCATACCATGTAGGTTTTCCTTGCAAACCTGCAGAGAAAAGGGACTCGAGCACGTGATGCCTTGTAAAAGACACAAGCACCCTTTTTATGTTTTGCTATTTTCCATTTTTAACTTCCTCATGCCAATTTGGTGCTTCTACGTGTAAACCGAACCATGTAGGTTTTCCTCGCAAAACTACAGAGAAAAGGGTCTGAAGCACGTGATGCCCTGTAAAAGACACAAGCACCCATTTTATATTTTGTTTTTTTCCATTTCTGGCTTTCCTCTCGTCAATCTTATGCTTCTACGTGTAAACTGTACCATGCAGGTTTTCTTTGCAAAGTTGTAGAGAAATGGGACTGGAGCACGTGATGCCTTATAAAAGACACATGAACCCTTTTTATATTTTGCTTTTTTTCATTTTTGACTTTCCTCATGCAAATTTTGTGCTTCTACATGTAAACCGAACTATGGAGGTTTTCCTCGCAAAACGACAAAGCAAATGGACTGGAGCACGTGAACGTGATGCCCTGTAAAAGACACAAGCACCCATTTTATATTTATTTCTTTTTCATTTATGACTTTCCTCATGACTACACAACATAATGTATTTTTTTATACATTATAAGCTTAAATGTTCAAATGTGTCAGGACCATTTTGCTAAGCAACAGTAACTTTAATAAATTATAACTATAATAAAAAATATATTATCATAATAATTTTAAGGATAAAAATATAAGTAAAATAAATAATTATTTTTTTTATTGATTTTTAAAAAATTATATTAAATCATTTAAAAATATTAATAATTTTTAGGCATTTTTATTTTCATATTAAAACTATTTATAATTATTTAATAGTTTTAAAATATAAAATAAAAAGCATAGTAATAATATTTTGTCAAAGGGTAAATTAATAATTTTAAAAATATCACTTTCATTTTTCTTTCATTCTATTTAATTTTTCTGTTAATTTAAATAACTTAAAAATCACATCATTTTCCTCTATGTTCATTCCTCTCATATTCTTTCTTTTCTCTTATACTCATCCCTCTCATTTTCACCTACGTATCCGAACAGAGTGTTATAGTAATAGAATTGCATCCCAAAAGTAGGGTTGACATTAGCCAGAGTCATCCTACATGTGGTTTTGAGGGGGAAATTTTATGTATTCACATCTAAAGTTTTCTTTCATCCTTTTTCATTAACTATATTTTCTATTTTTTTCTATTACATTATCCATTTTATATCTCACTTCTCTCTTCTATTCATTTCTCTCATAAAAGTGGGGAGGTGAAATTGAGTGATGAGCCAACTATTTTCCTTGAAAAACAAAACTCATTATGACTCATTATATTCTCTTCTTAATAAAAGTAGTTAGAAGCAATAAATTTGTAAAAGAATATATTCACTCCCCTATATTACTCTTATTTAATTTCTTATAAATGTTTATCTCCAAGTTATTATTTTAAAATCTCATTATCTCTTTCATATTAAATATGAGGATAGTTTTGAAAAAAAAATAATTAATGGTACATTGATATAGTAAAATGACTTATATTTAGAAATAATTTTTTTTTGAAAAAATAGATTTATGTAGAAGAACAGAGGGAGTATGTTTTTTTTATTATTATTATGATACGTATCCAAACTAGTGACATTAAAATAAAACCAATGAATCTTAATAATTAATTATTCAATTGCATAAAATCTAGTTTCATTAATTTAGTCAGTAATACTCATACTTTTTATATCAATTAACTGTCCACTTTGAAGAAAAAAAATTGTTCCTATATATTTTTTCACTTAACATTTTAAGAGAGTATTAAATGGTGTTTTTTCTAATAGTGCCCTTGTATGAGCAATAAATGAGGAAAGATAAAACGTATTATAGAGGGTAAAATAGGAAAACAATTAATACTTTTCTAAAAATTAACAAATTAATTGCACTCCTTAATATGTGTATTTCTTCTCTCTCCGGACAGTTAAATAGGAACATATGTAGTACTAAATATACCTGATGAGTGTTGATCGCAGTTGTTAAAAACCACAACACTTGCTCAAGTAGAATTGCTTTAGAGCGTCTCCAATGCAAGGTTCTTAGTTCTTATTTTTTAGTTAAGAACTAAGAACTGAGTTCTTAACCATTGGAGGTGCTGACATGAAGTTCTTAATTCTTAAAAATAAGAACTCAGTTCTTATATAAGGAGTTTTACTTTTTGAGTTCTTAGCATAAAAAATTATTTTTTCTCTTTCATCCAAATTACTTAATTACTTTATGAGTTTTGTTTTATTACTTTATGAAAATAAAAAGTATAAATAATGTGGTTGGTGGGACCAAATGAATAGTGGTAAGAACTAAGAACTCATGATTGGAGCAAAATTGCTTGAGAGTTGCTTAAGCACATGTCGCAATACAAGCCCACATAAATAGTGCTAAGAATTAAGAACTAACATTGGAGATTCTCTTAATAGAAGATATTCATGGTTAAACAAAAAAATTAATTGAATATAAGTATTATCAATTAATTTGATTTCTAATTTTTTTTAAAACATATACAAATTTAATACTTTTAATGAATTTCTTTATTAGTAACAACAAAAAGAAAAAAGATTTGTCTCCTCTTTAGCTTTGTGCTTTGTGCACAAAGCTGTGAATAATACATCATTTTGCTTTCTAAAATAAATCTAAATTTCTTTTTTTCTTTTCAGTTAGTTAGTGAGCCTGTTTGATAAGATTTTCAACAATTTAAAACTTATTTTTCCACCTTAAAAGAAGATTTTTAAAATGTTTAACAAATAAACTTATTTCAATAGTTTAATATAAATTTTTTAAGAAGCTACTTAAAGTTATCATAGCTTAAAACATAAAATCTCTAACCATATTCACTTACCATAAGAATTTTGTTAAGAAAAATATTGTTTCCAATTTAAGCTTTCATCGGGCTCATTCTTCATGTGACGTTACACTGTATATAAAGACCTAGTTTGGTTCACTATCACATGTCCAATCTATTCGGTTCACTTACATAGCTTGTTACGATTTCTTTATTATTTTTTTTATCTTTTCGCTTCTCCAAATCTCTCTTTTCTTATCTTCTTTCCCTATCTTCTCGTGCGTGCTTTTCCTTCTCTTATCGCGCAAGAACTCAAACACCACGACGGAGGCTCCGACCCGAATCAGAAGAGTCTCCTCCAGCTCCGAATACCTTCATGTGCGCCTGCGCTAAATGCATTTTCTCAAGGGACAATTTTATCGCTCATAGTAGTCATACCTGCATGTAGTCAAAGCCAACCAAGTAAATTACTTATTAAAACAATATCCTTTTCAAAATAAAAATAAAAAAATTGTAAATTTAATTTAATTTCTTAAAATAGCATTTGGTAATTAATTAATATGTATAAGAAATAAAAAAGTTACTATATTATGAAAAATAAGGCTTTATATTTATCAAAATATTAATTAATTATTTTAATATTCTTTATTAATAACTTTTAAATTATCTATGCTAGATAGTAATTTTGTTAACGAGACATATGCTCGGTTTATTGACTTTATTCCTATGAATGTTTAGAGGAAGGAAATTGGTATGGTGTAAAAAAGTTGGAAAATGAAATTGTGCATGCTTGAGAGAGATGAAAAAGGAAGGGGAAGGAAAACCGTACCATGTAGGTTTTCCTCGAAAAACTTTAGAGAAAAGGGATCGGAGAATGTGATGCCCTGTAAAAGACACGAGCACCCTTTTCATATATGTATTTTTTTTCATTTCTGACTTTCCTCACGTCAATCTTGTGCTTCTACGTGTAAACGGTACTATGTGGGTCGGGTTTTCATATTTTGCTTTTTTCATTTCTGACTATTCTCATGCCAATCTTGTGCTTCTACGTGTAGGTTCTCCTCGCAAAGCTGCAGTCAAAAGGCACTAGAGCACGTGATTCCCTATAAAAGACACAAACACCCTTTTACATTTTGTAATTTTTCATTTCTGGCTTTCCTCGTGTCAATCTTGTGCTTCTACGTGTAAACCGAACCATGTAGGTTCTCCTTGTAAAACTACAGAGCAAAGGCACTGGAGCACGTGATGCCCTATAAAAGACACAAACACCCTTTTATATTTTGATATTTTCCATTTCTGACTTTCCTCACGTCAATATGGTGCTTCTACGTGTAAACCGAACCATGTAGGTTTTTCTTGCAAAACTACAGAAAAAGAGATTGGAGCAGTGATGCCCTATAAAAGACACAAGCACCCTTTTTATTTTTTGCTATTTTTCATTTTTAACTTCCCCATGCCAATTGTGTGCTTCTCTACATGTAAACCGAACCATGTAGGTTCTCCTCGCAAAACTATAGAGATAAGGGACTGGCACACATAAAAGACACAAGCACCATTTTTATATTTTACTAGCGAAGTAACCCGTGCAATGCACGGGTGACTTTTGTCATATAAAATTTAAATTTTATGTAATATTATATTTTTGAAATTTTTTCTAATTTTAATTAAAAAATGTATAAATAGTTGTTAGAAATATATATTTTAAGTTTTTTTTCATATTATATATTCGTATTTTAAAAAAAAAAAATCTATTTTTTTTAAATAAAACATGTTAATGTTAATTGAGAAAAATTCTTTAGATGATAATTTTACGTAAGATATTTTAATTTAAATCGGATCAAAATGAAACTCAGAAACACGCGAAGTCGTTGGTTAGTTTTTACTCCCTTTGGGACGACCCCTCCTCGAGCCACCCATCGACACACTCCCTCCATGCTTCTTAGGAGGCCTCCCTCTCCTTTTATTAATAGGAGATGTCATTGTTTCCTTAATATCATGTATATTGTTCTCTCCCTCAAATGAATCATCCACATTAGTAAACACCATTAAAGCTTGGTTTTTGTCCCTTACAATTGGACTTTCATTAATCACAAACTCATCCCTCTCACTGTCTGAATGTGGCCACGAAACATCCCCATATTTATGCATATTTGCCTCTGTTTCCTTCACAAACTCGTCCCTCTCACTCGTTGAAGATGATGCTTCACAGTGACTCAACGACAACACCTACACTATTACTATTACTACCACCTCCGTCTTCACCACCCTTTAACATCATTCTCATATTTATATTATCTATCATCATTCAACATTTTATGAAATATAAGATTATATTAATTTAAAGAGTAATGATATATGGATCGAAATTTTTATCCCACGAATGCAACGAATTGGTTAACAACCAATCATATTCATATGTTGAGATTATGATTGAGACAAAACATAAATCAAAACAGGAAATAAAAACATATTAAATAAAATGATATGTTATACACTGTATGACCAAACATTGTATAATATAAATTTTATATTAGGCCTAATACTGTTAGGTTTAATACTATCATACATTATACTATCATGCTTTATATATTAAAACATATCAAACATATGTAAAAAATGTATGATAACACTCACATTCTTATATCTTCATTTTTTTTATTAGCAAATGTTAGTTGTTAATTGTTAGTAAGTTAGTCCCTTCACCACGGTTTGAACTCTGACCCTTCATCCTTCAATACCCTTCATTTGGTGAGCTACCAATCCCACCAATTATTTTATCCTTCATGTTGCATTCAGGTTTGAAAATGTGTATATAGTGAAGAAAATATTATACGTTTGTTATATTTTAAATATTTTGTATAAATTTCTTTTAGAGTATGTTATTCTTTGAAAATATAATTACTTTTTTTTTTCTAACTTACCATGAACATGGATTCTAAATTATTTAAACAAAAATTTAAGAATTTTAATTTATAAATCTAAAACAAAATAATTAAATGCAAAAAATAAATTAAAAAATTTTATTTATTATTCTTTTGATTCAATTAAATAGTTAATAAAATTTTTCATTTTTTGGAAATTAATTTGGACGGATTGAAAATCAGTATGATTTTGAATTAATCCTTACTTTTTTGGTACATTGCGTGAAAAGAAATGAAAACTAAGGTCTCACAGAGGGGACACCCATAACATCAGCCAACAACGACAAACTCATCTCTTCCAGAGAATGATCTAGAGCCACAAACTCATTATTCAAAAATAAGAAGAAAATTAGATCATAACCTTTTGGATTTTCCTATGTGTTAGCCTTGTAGTTTATTTTCCTTGTCTTATAATTTTCCGGTGTACCCAAAAATATTCTTAAAAAAAATTAATTTTAAGTGTAAAAAAAATAAAAAAAGAGAGGATCGTGTTTTTTTTGTATTGGAAAATAAATGTGTTGGTTTTATCATACATGATCATATAAATTAATATACATGATTAATTGGAAAAATATACAATAGAATAACTATAAAAAATTTACACTGTAGTTATTTAATAGAGTTTTAAAATTTCCTAATTATGCATGTCTTATTCACGCTGATTGTATTTGAATTTGGAAATGACTATGTGGTTATTATTGGTTTGAAGTTAAAATATCAGATGTCTTCTTCTGTGAAATGATCGATCACCTCTTTTTTTGATTTGAAATGCTCCATTTGGTTATTTAATTGAAATTTAAAGTTTCCTAATTAAGCATGGTTTAATCATAGTTATTGGTTTGAATTGATTTCAAGAGTTATGCACCATTATTATACTTGACATTTTCCTAATTTTTTGAAATGATTTTGGTATGACATGTTCGACTCATTAATTTTTTTATTGTCATCATTATTATTTTTTAACATCAAAATTCATTTTCTTAAAAATAGTAATGATGAGTGCGAAAATAGGAAATATTTATTTGTTTTACAAAATTTTTAAAAATTCCAAAATTAAAAAAATAGTAATGCTGAAAATTGAAAAAAAAAGAAAAAAGAAATCAAATGTATTTTTGAAAAATCGAAATTTTAAAAATTAATACTGTAAAATAAAAAATCTAATATTCATTTTTAATCTAAATAATTTTTATTATTAATTATTAGTATTTAATATATTAATAATTAAAACTCATGATAATTTTCGAAATTTTAAAAATAATATTTTGAAATAGACAATTAAGTGAATTAAATAGGATATGAGATAATCATGTTGAAACAAAAAATGTTGGATTTTTTTTGTTTTGGAGGGAAAATGAATTACTTATGAGGGGACATGCGGCATAGATCTTCTAGAAGAAAACCTTATTTTCATATATATATATATATATATAGATTTTTTTCCATTACTAGCTTTCCTCATGACTGGAGCACATAATGTATTTTCTTACATATTACGAGCTCAATTGTTTCCCATTTTGAGCTTCAATTCAGTGGACTCTCACTCTTCACGTGACATCGCACTCTACATATAAAGACCCTGTTCGGTTCACCGTCAGTCACCGGTCCAATCTATCTATCTATCTATCTATCTATCCGGTTCACTGACATAGCTTATTCCGATTTTTAATTTTTTTTCCTTTTTGCTTCTTCATTCATCATAGTACTATTTCTCTCTCTTCTTATCTTGTTTCTCTCTCTTCTTCATACATACTTTTACCTCTCTTCTCGCGCAAGAACCACCACGGAGGCTCCGACCCGAATCCGACGAAACGACTCTACTCCAGCTCCGTACACCTTCATGCGCATTTCCCCTACCATTCTCGCAGATTTTGCTCCTTCTCGTTTCCAAATCTGTGAGTCCTCGATTTCCTCTTCCGATTCATACCTCAATCGCCATTGTTCAAGCTCCCAATCGTTCTCTCTTGTTTTTCTATCGACCTAGCTCTTGGTTCAATTTCGAATTCTATTTTTGCACTATCTGCTGCAATAGGGTGATTTCATTTCCATTTTCAATTTTTTTGGTATAATTTCTTATTATTTTTGTTGTTTTGTTGTTTTAGGTTTGAGATTTTAGGGTTCTGAGGTTTCTGTGTTGGATGTTGATTTGGAAGAAGGGGGAAGGTAAATAGGGTTAGGGTTTTCTTGATTATTTGCTGGGCGGAAAAGGGATATATATTGACAAAAAAGGAAGTGGGTTAGGGTTAGAGGATAATGTGTATACTGTGTGTGATTCAGAAGCTGTCACGCCGGGTTGCGACAGTGCTGCCTTGGTTGGTTATTCCTTTAATTGGTCTCTGGGCGCTTTCTCAGCTTCTTCCGCCGGCTTTTCGGTTTGAGATTACTTCGCCTCGTTTGGCATGTGTCATTGTGTTGTTGGTTACTCTCTTTTGGTATGAGGTTTTGATGCCCCAGCTGTCGGCCTGGCGGGCAAAGAGGAGTGCTAGGCTTAGGGAGAGGAAGAGGTCTGAGGCTATAGAGTTGCAGAAGCTGAGGAAGACAGCCACAAGGAGGTGTCGGAACTGCTTGAATCCTTATAGGGATCAGAACCCTGGTGGGGGTCGGTTCATGTGTTCGTATTGTGGCCATGTTTCAAAGAGACCGGCTTTAGACTTGCCTGTGCCGCCAGGATTGGGGATTTCCAATTCTGGAATAGTTAAGGACTTGGTTGGAAAAAGTGGAAAGATTTTAAATAGCAAGGTTTGGTCTGAAAATGGGTGGATGTGCAGTCAGGACTGGTTGGAGAACGGCAATTGGGTTGGTGGGTCTATTCCAGGTAATTCTAGCAGCTGGAGGACGAATGAGAATGGTGGTGTTTATGGAGATGAGCATTGTTTGACGGAGAGGTCATATTCTGGAACTTTGTTTTTTGTTTGCAAGCTTTTTACATCCTTTTTATTGAGCATTAGATGGCTTTGGAGGAAGATTTTTAGAGTTAGTTCAAGGGAAGAATGTTCATCTGATGCTGAACATAGGGCACTCTTAGCAAAACAGGGTGAGAATGGAGCAAGCCTCAATGAAAGTAGAGTGGAAAAAGCACGAAGGAAAGCTGAGGAGAAAAGACAGGCTAGGCTAGAGAAGGAAAATTTGGAGGAGGAAGAGAGAAAACAGAGGGAGGAGGTTGCAAGGTTAGTGGAGGAGCGTAGGAAACTGAGGGATGAGAAATTGGAAGCTGAAAAAGATCGCTGTAGATCATCAAATCCCAGTAAGGAGAAAAATAGTCGGAAGGAAGCTGAGAAAAAGCGTCAGGAAAAAAGAAGAGAGAAAGATAAAGGGTCTAGTAAGAGCAACTCTGATGTAGAAGAATTGGAAAGAAAAGCTGGAAAGGAAAGTGAACGGAAACGGGACTTGGACAAAAAGAGTGAAATGGATCGTAGAGAGCATCAGAAACATGGGTTAGAGAGTGCTAAGGGACAGAGTACAGACCATGCACATAGTAAAAATGTCATTGCAAACAACCGTGGAAGTACTGGAACAAGGTACCTTGATCGCATGCGGGGTACTATTTTATCCTCTTCCAAAGCATTTGGCTTTGGAAGGGGTACTAATGTATCTGCCACTGTGGCAAAGGACAACAAGTTAAGCAGTTCTGTAGATCATTTTCATACTGCTGCCAGCAGGAGAGATATTTGTCCTCCTGAACGTCCAACTGCAAAATCCAACTTGAATGCTGATGATAGGAATATTAATAACTCTGTAAGTTGCCTTGCTTTCTATCTCCTTTTCTTTGTCTTTTTATAATACTATTTTGGCAGGTTTTGTTGGAAGTTTTTTTGGTGTTGGAATATTAATTAATTTTGTTAATGTGGATTTTACACTTTACCTTTATAACTAACTTCCGATTTGTTTGTCATATTCTAAACTTTCACTCAAAGATTGATGAACAAAATTATATGCTGCTCTAGTTATTATTAATTGCTTGTTTCATAAGATTATTTTAGGTGGTGACATTAAAAATATATATAAGGGAAACAATGTTACTATGATGATTGTTCCCTGCAGGTACTCCCAGAACCACAGCCATGGAGAGCACCTATAATGTCATGGCAGCAATTATTCACTCGATCTCCAACTGTACCTCAATCCTCAAATTCAAACGTAATATGTAGACCAAATTCCAAAGTTCAAGTTGAAACCAAAAGCCCTCAGTCATCAGGCCAGTCACCAGTTACACAATCATTTAATAATCCAATTCACTTCGGTCTTCCATCACCGTTCAAAATTTCCACTCATCCAAATGGATCAACCAGTACTAGTCTTGGTTTCTCTCCTGCAATTGAGCCATTATTCTCTCCTGCTGGAAGTACTTCACTTGATCTTAGACATGATGAGCAAGAACTTTTTGAAGACCCCTGTTATGATCCTGATCCAGTATCATTGCTAGGGCCTGTTTCAGAGTCACTTGATAATTTTCAGTTGGACTTGGGCAGTGGCTTTGGGACAGACATGGAAGTATCAAAGCCTCACTCTTTAAAAAACATATCTGCTGGTTCGGATGTCAACAGGCTATCTCCAATTGAGTCCCCATTGTCCCGAGAGAAGCATAACTGTTCTAATTGGTTTTCAAGTACCCCCAAGGGCCAAGACATGCATTCTTCTTTTATGGATGATGCAGCTGCAAGTGAGAAAGGAACATGGCAGATGTGGAGTACTTCACCGCTTGGTCAGGAAGGTTTAGGCTTGGTTGGGGGCCCAGGAAGCTGGCTATCCTCACAAATGAACATACCAACCAAGGACGATTTTGTGCTTCCGTCATCTCAAAACACTATGGCTTCTTTTTTTAACAAAGATGATAACATAATTTCCAGCAACCATTCTTCTCAAAATGTTTTTGTCCCTAATGTTCATAGTGGCAGTAACTTCAGCCCTGTTACTGTCTCAAGTAGTTATGATCCTTGGTTACAGAGTGCTTTATTCCCGCCATTGTCAACCGGCTTTACAGCTCAGGAGGCGGCTACTCAGAATGAAATTATATATGGAAGTCCCAGTGCATCTGTTAGTAGCCATGTGCTTGAGGGTTCTCCGGCTAACAGTTGGTCCAAGTGAGTAATAACTAATGGCTTTTCCCCCTTCTATTGCATAGTTAATTTTAAATCCCTACTATATATGGATCTGTATTGCTGATCAATTTAGTTGTATGAAACTTGTTTAGCAAAAAGATGAGAAAAAAATTCCTGCATTTATTTTACCAAAAATGAAGTGTAAAACTCTAGAGATTGATTGGTCATATGATCGTAGGTGGGAATGTTCTGTATTTTTCTATTTCTAATGAAACACATCATGCTACAAAGGTGAATAACAAATGATGGAACTATGATACAAAAGCACTTGGTTTTTATCTATAAAAATGACTTACATTATTTTTACCCTAGATGCTATATAGGTGATGATCTAAGTATTTGTGACTGTTTTTGTATCTATAAGTGAGATAACTAGACTGTTTTGGAATAAGCTTGAAACCAGTGTTACAAATATCCGCTATTGCGCCGCCATGGCGGTTTCTTATGGCGGTTTTTTGGCTTTCCGCCATGGCCAATATCCCGCCATACTCCGCCATTATTTGTCATGTATGGCGGGATTTTGGCTTTCTGCCATGACCCGTCATCCGCAATTAACAACACTGCTTGAAACTGTGACTCAAGTCAATCAAAATATGATTTTAAGAGACTGAAAGCTAGAGAGCGTATCTTAGGGCAATCAAATTTGAATTCCTTCGTACACAAATAAGCTTTGTAAAGAAAAATTAGCTGCACTTAAAATGAGGATGAACTGCTTTCAACGGTTGTTGGTAATAGTTTGACTGTTTGGTTAATTGCATACACTAAAAGGAAGAGAGGTGTATACTTTAAAACTGTATATGCTGTCATCACCAGCCTGTGTTTTCTGAGAAGAATCAAGAAAAGCATAGGAATAGAAGGTAAATTCACGTAAATGCCCACACTGTGGGCTAATAGAATTACTTCTTTTTAAAGATTTCCCAAATTTTGGCTTTTCTGTTGTCGATACAAATGGAATGTATTTTAACTAATTGATTGAAATTTAGTCCTGTGCTGCAGGACATCTTTGGATGCATGATACATAACAAAATTAATTGTTGGATTTGGCAAGTATACCTTTTTTGTTCTGTTTTGTCGAATAGTAATGGATTTAGTGCAAGTTATAAGTCAATGTGGATTCATCTGTATGCTATTGTGCTGATTTATTCATTAAACGATGATATTAATGGGCGTGTGTTGGTATGGGACAAAAAAAATACTTTTTTCATGCACAATTGCAAGGTCTTTTTCTCATCTGTTCTACTGTTTGATTAAGTCATAAAGTTGTATGTTAATTCCTAGTTATAATCTCATCTGTTCTACTGTTTGATTAAGTCATGAAGTTGTATGTTAAGTCCTATTTATAATCATTTTGATTATCCTTTGTAGATGTAGGGTATAGATATATTGGCTGCAAATAGAAGTCAAAGTGAGATCAAATATCTTGTTCTACCAAGTCTAGAATAGTGGCACAGTCTACATTTCTTGCAAAATTGTGACCCTTTGAACTGCATGCTGATGTTGTTTTGTTGGATGTGTTCTTTCTACTTGGCATGTGTTTGTATTTCTGTCGGCGCACGTTATAAGGCAGTTTGAATGTACTTTTGACCAATTTATGCCTCGTGTCATTGGAGTAAATGTGCTTTTGGCTGCTTGAACGTAAATACAAACACACACTTGATCTTTAACATATGATTGTCTGGGTTTTTGTGACCCTTTTGACTGCTTCTGGCTTGATGCGTGTAGTGTGACATTGTCTTGGTTTGCTTGCTCATCTTGATTCTGTAACCGGTGGTTCTCCACTAACATGAATTTTCATTGTTAACAATAATAACTGAAGTCATTTTAACTGGTTTTTGTTTTCTCTGCAGAAAGGAATGGCCTATACATGGTTCTGCGGAAAGTGTAGGGAAGCCATCATCTGTTTCAAAGACCCATGATGGTCTACATCCAACCTCAGATGTACAGTCAATTTGGTAATTTGATTAAAACAGGATGATAGTGACAGGGTATGAGGGACTTGATAAACACAACTTTTCTGGAGGCTTATGTAGCCTTTCTTTTGGGGGGAAGAGTTTAGAATACTGAACGCATTGTATCTTCCTTTATGAGTTGGGAGATTAGTGTTTACATGACGTTAGCATTGGTAGGAAATACATGATGTTGGTCTTGGATGCATTCTGAGCAAGGTAACAAGAGAGGTAGATGCCCCCTTTTTGACGTGAATTTGCCCTTAGGAGAATTGTGCTTCATGTTTCCTCGTGCCATGATCTTCAAGTATGCAGCAATGGAAAGTCTTAATTAGAAATTAACTAACATGACCCGCTGCAATTGAAATATAGTCGTGTTTTTTATGTGTCTCGAGCTGCATTTTTCTTAACACAATGTGCAGGAAGTTGGGTGTGATCTCTAGCATAGTTTTATAACTTAACTATAATGGATACCTTACTCGATTAAATCTCAACCGTGTAGAGTTGTCATAACAAAAGGCTAACGAAAGGCTTGTGATCGCATTTATGGACACAAGATACTAAAGCCTTTGAACTGAAGCTGATTGAAATTATTTGGCTAAAAAGCACTTTTGGCCCCTGATGAAAAAAGAGCACATTGAAGAGTCAAACTCAAGATCTGTAAGGAGCAAAACATGCATTTAACCAGTTCAGTTACATACATAATTGATATATACATTAAGCAAATTTAATTTATATCATTTCCTATCATCATCAACTTCATATACTCCTCTTTATCTCTCCAATCCACTCAGGAACCTCTCCTGAGAAAGTCTGACTGACGGAGGCTAGACGGTGCACTGTTTGAAAACATGAGGTGTAGAAACGTCGATAAAAATAAAGTAGGGGCAGAATTTGCACAACTTGAAACATTAGGGGCAAAAAATGCTTTTTAGCCAAATTATTTTTAAAACCAAAGTTGATTGACTTTTTTTTTTTTTTGAAATGACCAAAGCAGATTGATGTTAAATGAACTATTATTGCAAATCCTGGTTCAATCTACATTCAAGAGTACAAAGTCAAAATCGTGTTGTATGATGAGAGGGTAGTAAAAAAATTTGATATACTTTTCGATCACATACCCACCAACTTTTTCTTCTCATATATCTATTTTTTACTACATTATTTATCTATCTCATTTCCTTCTTCAGCTCCTCATATGAGTGGGTGGAATAAGTGTGAACTCATCATTTTTCCAGTAAAAAATAAAAAATTTCCTACATGCAGTTTATAGTAAATTTCGCGAGGCACATTAAATCACATTGCTTCAATACCGTGAATAGCTAATGTTGCCATTCTCACTGAGTTACAAGTGATACAATTATAGGGAAAGTTTATTTCTAGTTTGTAAATTGGATTGAATATACATACAACAGTTTAATGAGTTAATAAAGTCATAGTAAATGTTTTGCCTGATTTGACAGTTATATTCTTGGTATAGTAAGGCTTGGAGGTCTTCCTAATGCTACCTACATGCTACGTGTATGTTTGGAGCTTCTTGGAATTGATTTTAGATCCAAAATTGAGGTGATACATTAAATCACTTCAATTTATAGTAAATTTCGCGAGGCACATTAAATCACATTGCTTCAAGTGATAAGTGAGTGGGTGGAATAAGTTTGAACTTCAAGTGATACATTAAATCACTTTTACTCAACATACATTTTGGAGCTTCTTGGAATTGATTTTAGATCCAAAATAGATTTCCTACAACTAATCCAAACACAATACATCGTTGAATAAGATGATATAGGGCCAACGCGATTCTACAGATCTATGCAACACAGGCTCAAAGTTCAATTCATTATTCAAAACATTCAGTAGTCAGAGCGGGAAATGTATTGAAACTCCGGGTGAATCTTTCTTTTCTTTGAAAACATCAAACTGAATCCACAATTTGTTCAATTTACACATGAATATCCTTTTTTTTTTTTTTTCAAAAACACCAAACAAAAATGGCTTAGTTTATCTCATCCCAAAGAACTCCTGTCATTATATTCACAGCTTAATCAAGCGGAGCCCATGATCTATGTTCTTCTCGGCCTGAAAATGGTCTTCCTGCTCTTGATAGTAATCTGCCATTTAATAGCAAATATTCCAAGACATCAGAACACATGATATGTTTCAGACACATCCACAGCGGTCACCCTGGGTCCAGAATACATGAAGAAAATGCTCGCAAACAACAAAACTCAGTTTATTTCTGCAGACACAACACATGTAATGAAAGAAACTACACAAAATCTAACATGAAATATTTCATCTTTCAATTAGTAAATCCAGGCCAACATCTGAAGAATATGTTTGGTTTTCACGTTATTCGCCCATATAAGCACTTTTAATCTTCTCTACCGTGTTTCTTAATCATCAGAACATGTTTGGCTGAAGTTCTTAAAAGCACTTCAGGCAAATAAAATCATGTTGAGGCCAAAGCAAAAAGATCAAGCTTTTGAGTTAATATGAAAGTAATTTCAGCTTCATTGACATATCTGTTACTTTCGTATAAAAATCACTTTTATGGTAAACATATCCAAACATAAATTGAATCACTTGTAACCCACTTTTACCATGATCAAATTTATCAGAATCAATTCTATCCAAAATAACTTCTCCCAATGCTAAACCAAATATGCACTTAATCTGTCAGTGTCAGATAATGGAAAAAAGCACGGAAGAAATGATTAGGACAACCCTAATCCAGTGATTAGGACATGTATATCTATATCAATCAAAAGGTAGTGGAAATAGAGCCACGTCCATACCATTGTTGGTTTTTCCTGAACTCAGTAAGCACAGGATATATGTTTTCAAAGGCTGTGTAAGTCTCATCCCTCACCTAAAGAAATGGAAATCATAACATCATTAATCCAATGAGCCAAGAAACTGGTAAAACATAAAATCATGTGGGAGTATCTCAAGAATAATACCTTGGCTCCTGTCAGAACAATTTTTCCAGAGACAAATATAAGCAAGACTATCTTCGGTTGCTTCATTCGATAGATCAGTCCTGGAAACAGCTCTGGTTCATACTAATACCACCAGGAACAACCATGTTCAACATATATTCGTTCCCCTAACTTATATAGTGTGTAAAAAAGAAACTACGAAACCAACTGCACATGCACGGACACAACACAAAATGGCCCTTTCCATCATTTTACCACACAAGCATCATGACCGAAAATACTCCTCCACTATGTTCTCCAGTTTCAGTTTCAAAAATCTTAACCTTTTAAAACATAAGTATCTGTAATGTGTGTTTGAAATGGATATCTTAAGGTCAAAGCAACTTCTAAATGATAAAAATTGAAACAAAACCGGATTTTGAATATTTCGCTTTCACAGAAGTCAGGATTGGTTTTGCATTGGTGTTAGTCAAATTATTATCTTCTGTGGTTCAAAACAGTGGTACTATATTTTTTTCTGTAATTCAAAAACAACCATGCGAATTATGCAATGTGACGCCAATAATTTATTTTTAATAAAGCTCAAACAACCCAATAAGTTTTTTTTTAAAGATGACTTATCAATTCATGGACAACATCCTTTAGAATAAACCATGTTCCAGAGGACCAGAAAGTAAAACAGTTCTAATTAGTAGGATAAGATGTTATGAAGTCCAGTTTTCCATTAAATTCACCATGAAATTTCATACTTACACTTGAGAAAGCACCATGGGAATATGCAAGACCCTCAAGCCGTATGGGGAACTTGACATCACAAGAGCCAACTATATTTTGAATCTTAAAATCCTACAGCAAAATATAAACGAAATAAATCAATGATCAAGCACTATGTTTGTAGTAAGAAATCTGAAGAAGGGCTAAAACAAATTGATTAATTGAATGAAACAACTTTGTTGAAGAACTGGAGATAAAAAGAATGCGCACAGTAGTCGTACCTTAAATTTGGCTGGGAAGCCAAGCTTTTGGATAATTCTAGCATACTGAAGAGGCAGCAAATAAATTAGAAATTAATATATATTTTCAAGAAACGTGGATAAAACATGCTAACATTAATGGCAAAGCTCTCCAGTTTAAAGAACCTCAACCTGGGAAACTTCAATAATATACAGGGTGAATGAGCTTAAAATGAAAAGAACATTAGGTATACCTTTCTTGCTGCCAATCTAGACTGTTCCTCACTCTTAGCTCCAGTACAGACCTAACCATGCCAATTAAATTTAACAAAGCATAAGAGTACAAAATAGAAATCCATTACAAGCAATGCGCCAAATCTATCCCAATTCATGTGATTCCAACTAAACTGGACAGAAGTATCAGAGGCAACAAAAGGAGATACCATCTTGCCAGACGCAAAAATAAGTGCAGTTGTTTTTGGTTCCCTGATCCTCATAATCACAGCAGCAAAACGCTGCAAAAATTCAGATTATAGACATCAGCACAACAGAAAAATGACCAACTAGCATAATGATGTACCAAGCATATATTCTGTTGTTAATTTCACATCATAGTGGAGAGAATAAGTGGATGACAACAGCAGTAAAACTGAGAGAAATTTTTATAAGGCAAACAAGCTTCTCTGGGACAGACGGAAACACTGATTTTTTAAAAGAAAGAAAACTCCACAACTAAGCAAAAATAAGTCAACCTTCATTGTTTTGCTATGGAAAAGACATGTTATACACCAGAACATCCATATAGGTGGAATTCAAACGTATTCATTATTAACAAGTAAAGCTTGCCTTTGGATTGTATTCTGCATTACGAGCTTGAAGTGCAATCGATTTAAGCTCCAGCTTACAGTCCAAATTGACAGTTGACACAATATTTCTGTCAGTGCAAATAATATAATCTTTAGATTCCAAAGCAAATATATAAGCGAATTATCCAGTCATAGTAACTGATACTACCTTAAAATTTCCATAACAAGCATACTAACCATATATTTTGAGTTTATCTTTGGAAGAAACAGAAATATACAGGGACATCAACCTAGAAAAGAACACACCCCATGCAATTCCATTTGGACTATAACCCCATACATTATGAGCATGCTCATCAAAAGCTCATCAAAACTCATTCAATAAGCTTTGAAGGCTGAAATTCTTGATTGGGTTAAGAATAGACCAATAAAAGGGCAGGTAAATCTTAAGCAGGATGGCTAAAAGGAATCATTGCCATTGGAATACAAATGAATGATAAATTGATCAAGCCAGAATCGTTGCCCAAATATCGGTAATTATCCTATCAGCTTCCCATAAACTACTAGCTGAATGTGGATAACAATATACCTCAACAGCAGGGAAGGATAAGAAATATAAATAAGGGGAGCAAAAATTTAGCACATGTTCAACAAAATCAACAACATGTTCAACAAAATCAACAAAGTTAATTGGATGAAGCAAATATATAAATTTTCAGGGTGCAAGTTATAGTGTAATTCCAGGTTATACTATCCTATGCAAGTTATAATCTTAATATCACTCATGATCGATCCCTTGGATTTGAATAAGCATATGCATATGCACAAACCACAACTCAAACTTTCATATTACTCATCTAAAGCAACCAAAACGAATAGCAGACAGCATAGTTATTCATCTCAAGTTTGCAATTACAATCCAACATTCAGGCACTGCTGTAACGAAGCATTAAAATCAAAGTCAATGGATACTCACTGAAGGGTAGGCACAATCCCAGAAGGGTGCTTCTGAAGATCCACAGGTTGGCTCCCTTCCAATCCTTGCTCAGCCATGGATGATCCAATTTAACCTTACTCTCTACTCTAGCCTTCAAACAAAGCTGCATATTCAACACTAATCAGTACCAAAAAGCCTTCACTTTCCCTCTCAACATATCAACACACGCAGAAAAAACAAATTTTGAAAACAACCCAGATCTCAATTTGTCATACAAACAAAGAAAACAAGATTAAAAGTCTAAAAAACCTTGGATTAAATTTTTTGAAATTGGGGGAAATCTGAGTATGAAGAATTAGATATCAACGTTACAAAAATTATATGATTTAATTAAATGATTAACAAGTTTGCTATGAATATCAGACCTTAATTTCTTTGTTTTCTGGGTAAATGATTGTGAGAACAAGCAAGATCTAGGTTTTTTCTTTTCTTTTTTGATTACTCTTCTTCTTCACAGATCTGAGAGATTGAAGAGTTGAATTGAAGTGAAAGAGCGGGAAGAAAGTGGTGTGAGAATTTGTATGTGAGGGTTTATAAAGGGAGAGATTTATTGGGGTTGTAAGAAGAGTTTCTGAAGAATCTGATCGCTTATGCAGACGAAAACAGAGGCTAGGGTTGTTTTGTCAACTATGCATTCTCTTTGTATTTATAGGCGTCTGTTTTGTCCCTGAGAATGGACATGTTGTTCACACGCGTTTAGGGGTAGGATGGTAATTTGGTAAATGGACAGCTGGCAATGGGCTCATGGCGAATCAAAACAAGCCCAACAGGTGGGAAAAATTGTTCTTATAATTGATATTAATATATTGGGTTAATCATCTAATAGGTCCCTGTCTTTGTCTTGCCGTCTGAAATTAGTCCCTCCCCGAAAAATTTGCAAATCTGGGTCCTCTTATTTGTAAAGTGTGTGGAGCAGGTCCTCGCCGGAGGCCGGAGCTCCGGCGAGTGATGAATTGACATGCTGACTGGATAAATGTGGCTGACGTGTCAAGGAAAAAAAATTAAAAAATTAAAAAAATTTACAAATCAGTTATATTTATTTAATTGACCCCTAATTAACCCTAAAAACTAACTAGTCCTAATTAACTTACTAACACTAATATGATTAACAAAGATTGTTTCCCCCAATTAGAAAACCTAATTTCCTAATTCCTGTAGAACCCAGAAATTCATTTCCTCCTCCTTCATCTTTTTATTCTTCTTCTTCATCATCACCAAAGGACCCATGAAAACCCAAACACCATCTGCAACCCCCACCCCAACACCACCTTCTTATTCTTCTTCTAAAGACAGTGATTGTTTGTGAGAGAAAAAGGAAAAAGAGGAAGGAAATGGCGATGCCCTTCAAATCCTTGCGTCGCCGCCGCAAGTCAACTTCTGCCGCCCTCGCGCCGCCGTGTCACCGCTCCTCTCCTCAGCCGTGTCGCACACGCTCCAGGTGCAGATCCAGCCACACCAACGCCCCACAGCCGAGCCGCGTCGCACATGCTCCGCGTTTCCAGATCCGGGTTGCCAAACAACCCAGATCCGACCCGCGACCTAGGTGGGGGTTGAAGCCAATATGTTTGCAGATTTGGAGTGGTGCTTGAGGCGGAGGTGTGGTAGCTTTTGGAGTTTCGGTTGCAGGTTCAGGTTGCAGGTTGGGTTGGGTTGGGGATGGGGGTTTCGGTTGGGAGAAGGAGAAGGAGAAGGAGAAGATGATGTTGTTGTTTTGTTGTGTTTCTTCTTGTCTGTGTTGCAACTACTACTTATGTTCTGCTACCTCCATTTTTGTCTGTATTGCAAATACCAAACGTTGCAGGCAGTGGGGAAAATAAGAGGAAAAGAAAGAAGATATGTGCTACAGTGAGGAGGAGGAACAAAACCACCACCATTTCTGGGTTTCTTGGCCACCACCAGCACTTATGGGTTTCTTTTTCTTGTTATGTTTATGTTTGAGGCGGTTATGGTGGGGATGAGGTTTTGTTTTCTGGATTTTGATTATTTCTGGACTTAGTTATGATGATGAGGACCCTGGGAAATTAGATTTGGTGTTTTTGGGATTTTATTGTTTATTGTTGGGATTATAATTTTTTGAAGAAGATGATGAAGAAAATGAAGATGAGTAATTTATTTTGTTAATTGATTATATTTTTTAATTTAATTTATTTTTCTGATGTGTAATTTATTTTTTATTTATTTTTAAAATCCACGTAAGTATTATTATCCCAGTCAGCATGCCTATTCATCACTCGCCGGAGCTCCGGGCTCCGGCGAGGACCTGCTCCAGACATATTGCAAACGAGAGGACCCAGATTTGCAAATTTTCCGGGGAGGGACTAATTTGAGACGGCGAGACAAAGACAGGGACCTATTAGATGATTAACCCTAATATATTTATTATTGGCCAACGAAAAAAAGATATTATATAGTATTTATTTACAATTTTTAAATAATTAACTTTCCTACTGTAACCAATTTTTTTTTTAAAATAATTAAATAAGTTGATTTATATATTTTTTTATAAGCAATAAGTTGATTTATATAACAATTTAAGGATATTTGCGTATTTAGAAATAAATTTATGTGCTACTTAAATACCTTATTATAAAGTATGATTTTAATAATCTTGCTTATTTTCATTTTTACCTAGTAGCTTATAATCTTGTTAGACTGCTTATTGAAAGATTATTTTAGTACAGTAACTTAATAGCGTATAAGTTTCCTAGTTTCTTTACAAATAAGTTTGTTGTCTGATATAAAAATCTTATTATGAAATATACCCTACATAGGCTATCAAGTCAAACTTGAGAAAAAAAAACTTATGACAAATAATAGGTCAATCTAATTATTAAGTAGGTCAAATCAATTTATGCAAAGCCTAATTCAACTTAGTCTATTCTCACCCCAAGTTATAAATACCATCATAGTTGATCAAAGCGAATATGTTGACGTACGAAAAGAAGCACTAAATGTTCTTTAGGAGACTATGACTATGTGTGGCAAAAGGGAAAAACTCATAGCACCTCATGTTTGAGAAGTGGGTTGGATATTGTACACTTCTCGTTTTACAACAAGCTAGTAGGTTGACGAATAAAAAATAAAAAGATAAATGTTAGTAAGACGCTTTTTTAATCACACACGTAACACACTTCAACATGATTGGTTTAGTTTTCAAAAAGTTAACACAATTTTTAAAAAAGTGAGAGAAAAATATAACTATTTTATAACTGGACCAATCAAAGAGAGAGTGTATGTGATAACATGTTTAAAAGAGTGTGCTACTAACACTCTTTAAATTTTATTGGCAATGTAAAAATATTAAACTTAGGAAGTAAAAAAAAATTGTCTCGCCCCACAATCAACTCGTTTCTTGGTGGCTGGCTTAGGTGAGGCGAGTCAAAACAGGTTAGATGGTTTCATTACTTATTTAATGTTTATAGGTAATAATTCCTATAGGGCGATAAGATATAATGATATATTTTTTTTTTTAATTTTTGTCCTTGAATGATAGCTAAGTGGTAAGAGTTAGGGGACATATGAGTTGGGTGAGGAGGTTGATGGATCATTTCATGGAGGGTGCAATTTATCTTTTCGATATAAAAAAAGACTAACATATTTTTATTTTTAATTTATTTATAATCTGAAAAAATAGGAGTTCATTTTCTTTACGCTTTTAGTGCATAATTATTTCTATTTAATATTATGGTGGTTTCGTTGTTTTGTTATTTTGCCGCATATGTTATTCAGCAATTGAAAAGTTTTTTTTTTTCAAATAGTTATAATTTTTTTTTCATATTCTTTCATAACATTTTCCGATGTACCGAAAAATATTCTTTCATAACATAAATATATTGTTAAAAGTTTAATGGCTACACTTTGTAACTTCTTAAGTGATTATAAGGCAACTATAAAAAGTTAAAAACCAAAGTACCAAACGCAATATCAATCTCACACTATGGCTATGTTTGACATGTTTAGCTGATAAGCTAGCTGAAAGCTGAAAAGCTAGCTGAAAGCTTATAAGCTAGCTGATAGCTGAAAGCTGATAAGCTAGCTGAAAGCTGAAAAGCTACGTGATTGAAACAAAAGTGTTTGGTAGAACTAGCTGTTAAACAAGCTGAAATTGTAAAATGACATAAAAGGACATACTTGTATAATTATTTTTATATTTAACATTACTTTATTTTCACATTAATACCAATATGATATTAATATTAAAATTATTATCACTTTAAATATTTTTATTAGCTACAGTTATATATCATCTTAAAAATATAATATTTATTTTTATTTATTTTTATTAATATAATATTTATAATACTTGTGGTGCGCAGCGGTGTGGCGGGAATGGTGGCGGAAACTGCATACGTAAGTGTAAGGTGAAAATAAGTTTAGTGTTTTTATAAATATATAAGGGTAATGGTAGAATTTTAATAAAATAATAAGGATAAAAATGAGAATAAATTTAATAAGATATAAGCTTTAAGCTATAAGCTACATGAGATAGCTTATAGCTTAAAGCTTTAAGCTACTAAAATAAGCTCCTTCACCAAACACTTTTGAAGAGCTTTTAAGCTAGTCAAATAAGCTTTAAGCTAGTCAAATAAGCTATAAGCTAGCTGAAATGGCATGCCAAACATAGCCTATATGTGAAAATTTTATATTTTCCTCTATCTACCAACATTAATTGTGTGTTTGGTTCTCCATTGGAAAACCGCAACCAATTTTGGATGATAATTTTGGGAGACGTTTAGAAGAATTGGTTTCAATCCCATGATCAAATTTGCTAGAATCTAGAAATAATAGCTTCTTGAACCTAATCAATTATGAGATATTACAACTTAATTTCACAACATTACCCTACAAAAACTAGTTTTTTTCATAAATGTATCTAAATATAAATCTATTCACTTTCAACTCATGTTTACTGGTATAATTAAGGCTAAAAAGCACTTTTGGCCCCTGATGTTTCAAGTTTGTGCAAATTCTGCCCTTACTCTATTTTTGTCGATGTTTTTACCCCTCACGTTTTCAAACAGTGCACTGTCTACCCTTCCATCAATCAAACGTTAAAAAGCTAACGGAATGAACTGATGTGGCTTTTTTTTATATATTTTTTCGAACGGAAATTACAAGTGAAATTGGAAAAAATGGGCAAGGGAGATTCAAACTCAAGACCTGTAAGTAGCAAAACATGCATTTAACCAGTTCAATTACATGCATAATTGATATATACATCAAGAAAATTTAATTTATATCATATCCTTGATCATCATCAACTTCATATACTCTTCTTCATCTCTTCATTCCACTCAGAAACCTCTCATGAGAAAGCCTGACTGACGGAGGGGTAGACAGTGCACTGTTTGAAAACATGAGGGGTAGAAACGTCGACAAAAATAGAATAGGGGCAGAATTTGCACAAACTTAAAACATCAGGGGCAAAAAAATGTTTTTTAGCCTATAATTAATTTTGCCAAAATCAATTGTGATATCGCTGTTCCAAACACACACTAAGTGAATAAAATAACAAAAAGGCTCCTCAGGCCACCACTCAAGCTTCAAAACGCAAAAGATTTCAGTTCAATACATATGAAGCAATTAAAACCAACAAAGTGCAGAGAATGATCACAAGGAATGGGATAAAAGACCCAAAAAAGCTCAAAGTTGCAATTTAGGTATACACAAGCCTTCAGAAGTATCCATCCTTACAGATATAAGGAGAGTAAACTAGCCAATACTGTCATATTAAGCAGTAGATCAAGATAATAAATGAAGCACAGAACATAACACACAACCTAGTTTTATAATATTGATTATGCAGTTTCCTGTGGTACTGATAAAGCCTCTTCTTGCACTACTTCATGTTGGGGTTGCTTTGGTTGTTCTCCTTGCCAGGTCCAAACAATGTCCTTAAGTGCTGGTCTAATGTCTTGTTTCAGAAGCTTCTGGTACTCAACTGTATCTCCACTTGACTTCTTCAATTCCACTAGATGGAGAACTGGTGTGATCTCAAAAATCTGAGCTTCAATACCCAAAATCCCTTTCCTTCCTACCTTGGAGCTTTCCAACTTGAAGAAACCTCCATCTTTCTTCTTTACTTTCAAGCAAAGACTCTTGCAAACTTCTTCCAGCTTAGAGATTATAACTGAGGCAGGCTTGTTAGACGTGAATCGCGTCTCTTTCATGTGATCTGTGTCATCAAACAAACCTGATAAATCAAGACCAGTTGAGAAGGAGATGATCTCAAAAGCATTTAAATTACAAAGCTTTGCCTCTTCTTGCTTTGACTCTGCAAAAGTTACACCATTCTCAGACACTTCAAACACACTATCAGCATCTAGAGGAGGGTTTTCTGTGTTTTGTGTCCCAACAATAACAAGCTTCTCTAACCCCTTTTTAAACCAAGAATTTTCCATAATCTTGGCCATCGATATCCTGGTCTTTGGGTTCGGATCCAGTATTTTGGACAATAAGCGACGAACTTCTGGGGCAAACCATTTAGGATATTTAAACTCTCCTTTACCAATTTTCCTGTACATCTCCATCAGATTTGAATCATGGAATGGAAGGTAACCAGCCAATAGAACATACAAGATTACCCCACATGACCATATATCAGCTTTGTATCCACCATAACCCTTTCTGTTTATCACTTCTGGAGCAACATATGCAGGGGTACCACATGTTGTGTGAAGCAATCCATCTTGACACCTAGATCCAGCAAGGGTACTCAACCCAAAATCTATAACCTTCAAATTTTCATTTTCATCCAACAGTAGATTTTCCGGCTTCAAATCTCGATGACACACACCCCTGCTGTGGCAGTAGTCGACTGCACTAATCAGTTGCTGAAAATACCTCCTAGCAACGTCCACCTTGAGCTTTCCTTTGGCTATTTTGTTGAAGAGCTCACCACCTTTTACATACTCCATGACGAAGTAAATTTTGGTTTTACTAGCCATTACCTCGTAAAGCTCAACCACATTGGGATGGCTGACCAATCTCATCACTGAAATTTCACGCTTAATCTGATCAACCATTCCAACTTTCAAAATCTTTTCTTTGTCAATCACCTTGATGGCCACACTCATGCCAGTTATAAGGTTCCTAGCATGGTAGACCTTTGCGAAGGTTCCTTGGCCTAATAATCTCCCTAGTTCATATCTTTGCATAAGCACACTTCCCTTCTTTTCCATTTCCGGCAACACTATTTACGTACTTGACTAATACTGCTATCAATAGTATAAATTATAGTGGGGAACTATTCCAAAGATGTTCCAAGTTCAACCATCTTCGCAAACATCATGTTTTGACATCACCCAACTAGATAGATTTCCAGCCACCTCACGCACATGATCACAAAATAGATATTGACAACAGGCTAAACATCCAATTTCAGCAAGGATTAACAAGGTAAGCTCGGATAGAGCAACAACCTTAACCTCAGATAAGGAACTCTTTACTTTGAAGCACATCTTTCAGCATCCCCTGGTTTTGGTAATGACACAAGAGAACACTGTAGTAGATGACCTTAAAAACTTCGTAGACTAATCAGGGAATAAAGTATAACCTGGTTAACCTTCAATCACCCAAAAGCACCTGAAAGAAAGACGCAAAACTTAGTCTGCAACCTAAAATACTCCAACCCAGCTATATAAATAATAAAAGAAGTTCATACATGATACATAGGAGCTACACAAGATATGAAAGCCTATAATTAAATTGCTGATGATAGATAAATTTTAATCTGTTTCTATAGATAATCATAACTTCTTTCAGAAGCCAGTTTTCAACAATGACGGTGTATACACCAAAATTCATAAAAGGGCCAGAAAGTGAACTCAAATCCTAAAACCAAACAGCATCACTAGGCTTTGAATAATAGTTTACACGATTTAATCTGAGGACAAATTAGCCACAATCCATTAATCACAGTTGGACTAAATAGTCATTTTAAAAAATGAAAAACACCAAATTTTTCTTTGAAGATAAAAACAATTCAATTTAGTTCCTTCAAGGACTACAACCAATTGCCTTATTTATGTTTCAATGACTAAATTGATCGATCACCTTATTCATCTTTCGAGAACTAAATTGATTGCTTATTATCTTTTAAGGATGAAAATAGTGATTTCCATCTCCATGGGATTAAAAGTGACCAACCTCATATCTTTTAGACAAAAAAATATCTACTTACTGTAACCAATCAGATAAACATTGTCAATACAACATATTGATTGGCTAGAGACTTGAAAAGGACACATGTAACATGTGATGTGAGACTATCCTTGGGTGGTTTTTCTAGAAGTGGGATAATTTGATGGAACTTCAGGTAGGCACTGCAAGCTTCTATATGCATGTATTTCAACTTCCCATCTTATCTTATGACCCAACTTTCATAATACTCTATTTTGTTTACCTAATTTCCGGCTTGTTTCACATGTCAATGGTCCTAGCCACATGGTTTGAAGAATGGTGATGAAGTAGAGAAATTTGTAAACGCTGATGGTGGGTAAGGGTCATTTTAATGGTTTTATATTATTCTAACACGCCCCCTCACGCAAGAGCCCTTTGGGCTTGAAGCGTGGATAATGCACAGGCCCGCCTACCATGTGCTTAATTAAATTCCACTTTTTTAATTAGAAAGTGAGGGGAGCAGGGATCGAACTCTAGACCGCTAAGTCATAGAGGCTCTGATACCATGTCAAACAACCACTTATCCCAAAAGCTTAAGCTGTTAGGTAAGGGTCATTTTAATGGTTTTATATTATTCTAATAGTAATAATACAATGATATACAATAATTTAGTATACATATTCGGAAATCCTTCTACAATTGATTCTCAAGCCTAAATCAATTATGAGGATTGATGAGAAGCTTATATGAGTAGCTTCTGGTGCCAGAATTGATTCTTTGATCCAAACATGAACTTAGTCCATGAAAATAAACAAAGTAGCAGCCAAAAAACTAAGAAACAAACTAGAACCAGCATTTGAAAAAAAAAATAACAGCAATAACAAAGAAACTAATCAAAAATTAAAAAGCCAAATAGCACAGCCTCCAACACACCCCAGCAAAGAAGAACAGAGAGAGTGATGAGAGGGTGTGAATACATACCTGCTAATGGGTTTGAGAATCATTGTGCTTCTGTTTGAGGCTGCTTACGGCAATGACGAAAGAGTTAGATGAGAAGCGAGAGAAGGTGTTGTGGTTTTAGCGTTAGATGAGAAATTTGAGAAATCCCGAAAGCGTTTGGAGCTGCTTCTTATAAACTTGCGCTCTCGCTTCTCGCCAAAATTTGATAGCGACGAATACTAGTTTTCAGGGCCAATTAAAATTTTATATTTTTCTCTTAAAAGAAGTACAGTATTATCAAAAAATCAAAAAAAATATTAGGGTATTATTTTTTATTTTGAAAAGTTGGTCCTTTTTATTATTATTATTATTATTATTATTATGATTTGTTGTAATGTTGAAGTGGGTCCGACGGATGTCGTCACCCATTTGATAAACTATTGTATGTTTGTCTTTTTTGGGTTTTTAAATTTGTGCTATTATTCTTCCGGGTGAAATGAACTTTCTTGAGAATGAATTTTGGGATTTATCATATGTATTTTTTGAGTTTTTTTTTTGTAAGACAGATGTCCTCCTTCGGAGAAAATTCTGTTCAAGTCGGAAACATTCACATCATGGTGGGGCTAACTCTCCCAGTGGTGGCTTTTTCCATCCACAAGACTCGACTCGAACCCGAGATCTTGCTTAAGGGGAATCGAGCATGTACGACTCAAACCAACCACTTGTTAGTGTATTTTTTGAGTTTCTAGATGAAAATGTGTGAAGAAGATAAATATTCATCATGTTTCTAGCTTTCTCATTTTCTTTTAATTTTTATTAACCTTTATCTCAGAAACGTTAAATTTTGGAAGGGATGAGACGAAAAACCAAAAGCGCTAACGGAGTTAATGTAAGGGACGAAAATTGCAATTTTTAAACCTAGGTATGATATACGTTGAGACTAAAAGTACACTTAAGCCTAATTTAAAAATGATACACTATTATTTACACTATAGTTCTTTAATTTAAGCATAACTAAAAGTAATTGCCAATGAAATTTTCTAGTAGTCTTTATAACAAATTATACATAAGTAACTTGATAGGAAGAGCTTTGTCTATAGTAATTTTACCCGACTTAAACCTAAGTAATTATATAAAAAAAATGAACAATTTATAAATCTATGATATAATTTGTTTGAGTACCTAAATTAAGCTCAAACAATACAGTAAGAAAAATCCAAATTGAGTTGAGGTCGAAAATACGAGGACTCTACACTTTCAAAAAAAAGAAAATACACTCTGCGAGTCTTTTTACAGAATATAATAAAGGAAATATATGGTGGTTGACAGCAAGGTTTATTCCTTCGTTGATCTTTAAAATAAGTTTATGCATGATGTATGGGCAAAGATATTTTGTGTTTGTTAAAATAAATTATGAACAAGAACGCGTGGATGGTTATGAACAACTAGAAGAAGGGAAAAAGAACCCAGTAAGCTAGCTTCCATGGAAAATCATAAAGTTTCTATCTTTGCTTGATTGGGTATAACCGTCTCTTCATTGTTCTCTCAATTTTCCTCATTTGTATGCTGCTACAATCATGGATCTGATATGGGACCATCGATCTCAGCAAGCTCGACGCCACCCATGAACAACCTAGTTCCCAAGTTCCTAACAGAAGCTTCGATGGCGACAAAGGCACCACCTTTTTGCGGTTGTGGGTTGCGGTGGGGATGGTGGTTCATTGTGAGGGTCATCTGGGTCAGTGACTTGTGCAACTATACACAAGTTTTTACTTGTGTATATTAATTAAAGATTTCCACAACTTTAACTGGATCCCCTTACGCGTACAATTTAAAAGTGGTGTGGTTATGAATTAATTAGTATGATTGGGGAAAAAAATTACAAGGAGGGGCTAAGCCCCGAAACACACTACACCGGCACGAAAGTGGAGTTGAGTTTGGTACCCCACCTATTGGGTTTCCCACCCCACTTTATTCAATACGGGATTTAAAGTTCCGTATTCAATACGTAATTTAATATTCCGTATTTTTTTAATATGCAATGAATGGTTGAAAATGTGCCACATATGCTCAAATACAGTACGGTTTTTTAAGTTCCGTATTATTCATATTAAATACGGAACTTTAAATCCCGTATTCAATAAAGTGGGGTGGGAAACCCAACAGGTGGGGTACTAAACCCAACTCCCCCATGAAAGTAGGAAGAGAGGGATTGGAACCTTTAATAAAATTATTAGCAACTTATAATGATATAATGATATGTTTACATATTTGTTAGTATCCGTGCAAATAGATGTTTGGGTTAGTTTGCAAAACGTTTTGCAAATAATAAAAATGATTCTTAGCTGTCTAAAAATTAAAATTATTTTTTACATACTTTTAAGAAAAATAAATGCACTTTTTTTATACATCAGAAAGATAAATTGCAACCTCTAGGGATTGATTCCTGGATGTCCAACACCCAATCTACATGTCTCATAACTCTTACTACTTGAACTATCATTCGGAGACAATAAATGCAGTTTTTTGCTCACTTATCACAACAATTGTTTTTCTGAAAAAAAAAAAGAACAAAATCAGTTGAATTACTTAAAATAATGAAAATAATATTATATTATTAAATCATATAAAAAAATGAGAATATCATGTTTCAAGGAAAAGAATATGTTAAGAAGGAATTAATACGGGATTCTTCATTGATGGACTACAAATTGAGCAAGAACAACGGAAACTTCGCATACTCGTGATTCATGAGAGTTACGGAGTGACACGTTGCAGGTGGAGCTTCAATGCAGCTTAATGGTGATGCTGATGGAAGCGCTGTGTTCATGAGTTGCATAATGAAATTGCTATTTGACCGCACACGTAGATTTGCAGTGATGATCCCACTTCACTTGTCATCGTGAATTGTTGTATGTTTAAATGTGACCTCTTAAATAAATTGAGTTTACTTACTACAACTCTAATTGGTTGACCATGGCAAAACATTCGACACTTGTAATTTATGACGGTTAGAATCAGTCACAATTAGGGCCGTGTAGGAGCTAGGCAAAGTAGGCAATGACGGTTAGAATCAGTCACAATTAGGGCCGTGTAGGGGCTAGGCAAAGTAGGCAATTGCTCAAGGCCCCCTAAAATATATAAGGCCCCCAAAATTATTTACTATATAAGATAAATTATTGAGACTTGAAAGAGTAATATAATAATGAAAAAATATGTAACATTAATTGTAACATGAGCAATGTAATGTGAGAACTTAAAAGTGCAACGTGAGATGTGCAACTTTGAGAGTTATTAGTAGTATTGTTTTGTATTAGCAAATTTACATTTTTCTGAAAAATTAATAAATAAAATATTTGTTGTTTTATACATTTCCAAAACTAAAAATTAAATTATGTTACTCATAACATTTAGGTTTTTAATGACTTATATATATAGTATTATATAAGTTTGCTCTAAAAAAATGAATATTTTTTCATCACTTCAACATTTTCGCCTCAGACCCCAAAATCACTCTACACGTCCCTGGTCACAATAAAGAATCATAGATCACAGTTTAGGGTGGACGCCAAACACCTACGATTTATGGTGGTCAGAGATTATCACTGCAATTTGTGGCGGTTTAAATTATAGGTTCAAACGTTTTATCTCACAATCTTTTTCATGTGCTCTGATGAAAACAAAGATGAAGTTATAAAAGCTAAGAGTCTGATTTATTTATGTTTCATGTACTATATAGCCCAAAGCTTAGTGAAATATCAAGGTAAGATATACTAACTGTTATAATCCTAAAGACACACTCTGCACAAGTTGTATCGTCTACCAAGGATGTACAAATTACAAAACATTTATCGTTTGATGAAGCTTCAAATGATATCAAACACCCGAAGACACAGTTGATTAAGAAGGAATAAATTACTTCGTACAATGCTTTGGTACAAAAGGACAAAACTGTCAAAGAAGGATGCACATCTAGACATGAATATTCAAAGAGTTTTCTCAAGACAAATGAAGTATGAGAAAAAAAAATGTACCAAAAAAAGTATGAGAAATAGTAATGAATAAAGTTCAGAAGGGTAAACATATAACAGTGAACTTATTTTTATGAAAATCAGTAAAATTAATTGCATTTCTTAATTTGTGTGTATCTTTATCTTTCCGGACAATTATATAAGAACATAGATAATACTTTTATCATGAAGAGACTGGGGAGAAACAATACTTATTTAGCTTGATGAGGCTCGGACAAAGAATACTTATAAAGATAAGTGTTAAATACTTATTTAGCCTAAAGAGCTAGATTGAGGGAAAAAATACTTGTAAAAGGATAAGTCGTGCTAGTATTTGTTACGGTGAAAATCAAGCAACCAAAGACATATAAAAGGGGATTGCTTATCTTATATAAAAATCTAATATTGTGAGTAAACGATAATGTTTTGATGATTTGTAAGCATGCTTTTAATTAATTTCCTTAGCACAATATTTTAGCGACAAATTTGGAGCTTTGATGGTGGATGTTGTTGATATATTTATTCGCTCGTAGCGTGTTAGTTTCTGTCATGTCTTAGATAAGACAAATATGTCTGCTGATAAACTTGCTTCTTTAGATTGACGCTTTTAATTTAGTCTCTGAAATTGGACCTTGCCCCAGCTGTGTTAATTCACTTCTTGCGTTAGATTGACGTTATTCTGTTATTCGTGTTTAGTTTATTGCTTTTTTTTTTTTAATTTCATTTATTAAAATAAAACAAAGGGATAAGAAATCAAGATCATGCTTATCAACATTGCCGGAAAATTTGAGACAGTTTAATTCTTTTATTGGTTGTGATTTACTAATTGATCCGGTAGAATACCCCCACTATTGCATTAGGATATGAACAAAGGATTATCTGAGTGTGAAACAAATTTTCCTTTATCAACGCAGAGCTTATCCCATTCACATAGAGAGTGTTTGTTCTTAAAAGAGAAAGTCATTTCAATCTTATCACAACATTACCATAAATTGGCATGTTCTGCAAAGAATACTCGCCCTTTCACTATCACGAGTGATCATTAGCACCATTAATATGAAACTTAATCACGTGTTATATAACCGAATGAATAAAATAAGGTTAATTCTGGGAAATATCTACTTAGAGACGTCAAATGCAGTCTCCATGGCCAGTGTTTATCTGAAAAGTGGGAGACAACAAGAGTTTTTATTTAATCCCGTCATTCGTCAACTTTTCCACATTAAATACAATCATAGTTTGACTAAAGAATAATTAATTATTTATTAAAGAGTAAATCACACACTACTGCTTTTGTTTTTGGTAGATACACACTACTTGTCTATTGTATTAAATACTAAACGTACTTATTCAAATACTCCGTATTAGTATGTGCGAATTTTATTGCTAATTTTTTTTCACAAATATTTTCTACGAGTTTTACTTCAAATTTTAGTAAAATTCTTACAAATCTATATATGCAGGTAATTATATAAATGGTTGAGGTTTGCACTATCCTTATAAAGGTTATTTATGCTCTAACTTTATTCAATGTAAAGGTTCTAACACCGCCAAACTATCTTTTATGGAAATTAAACAATAAGAAATTTTAAGAGCGTAATATCCAACTTCAAGTAGAGGATTTTCACTATCAACCACCAAAATATTTAGAGAACAGAAATAGTCATCCTCTTAGTTGAATGATTAATGATAATAGTATGTGAGGGAGATTTGAGCTTACTAGTTGTGTATAAGGAGACAGATAAGAACATTAGTGGACCAATACGACGGTACTTCAATATTACATGTAACAATATTATTGTGACAACATTGGCAAAAACATATTTTAACTAAATTTATTTAAAGAGTTGTCTAAATAACCCATATAATCTTTTTCATGAAAAAAAAAACGGATGAGCTTTTCATTTAATTTTAAGAGAATTAGAAAGTGGAATATGAGCTGTAGGAGGGGAGGAAAGGAATCACTCTCAGGAGATTATAAACTGGTGGAGAAGTGTGATTTTTTAATGAGGTGAAGTGATGGATGAAAGAAATTCAGACTCATGAAATTTAACATCTCTACAGAATTAGAAACATAAATAGGAGATGGATTAAGGCCCAGTTTGAAAGAGCTTATTTGAGCTTATCTGACAGCATAAGCTCTTATGCCAGTGTTTGGGAGGGCTTATGCAAACAGCTTATGACCTGCCATAAGCTCTTTTCAGCTTATTTTTAATTTATTTCAATAAATTTTCAAAAATAGCTTATGAATAAGCGCTTATGTCATAAGCGCTTATGATCATAAGTGCTTAATTAAGCTGTTTTTCCAAACGGGGCCTAAATGAGGGGATGGAGAAGAAGGAGAATTTGGTGAAGATGAATGAGGGGAAGAGTGTGAAAAATTGGAAGGAGTAGAGAGGGTTAATATTCAAGTGAACCATTAAGCGTTTAAGGAACAATGTAAGTATGTGCAATAGGAGGAGAAGGAAGTGACACATGGGAATGAGGATGAGAGGGTGAAGATTAAAGTGAACCATTAAGAATTTAAGGAGCAGTGTAAGGATGAGCAGTAGGGTGAGAATGTATCACTCCAAGCCAAGTTATATGAAGGAGCTTAATTGGTGAAAAAGGAAAATTTGGTATACTAAACATATTCTAAAAACACATTATTGATAGTTTCATTTATTTTTTTTTCATCTCAAACTGTGATTGATAATTAATGCTTATTTTTAATTACTAGTTTATATATACAAAATCTTGTTCGGAAAATAATATTTTTTAGTTTATAATTAAATTTGAGTGAAAAAAATACATAAAGATATAAAATCTTTTAATTTTTGAAAGGATCTTTTAAATTTATGACAGTTCATTATTTGACACTGAGACACGGAAAACGCGTGAGAAGAAAGTTACCGTTACTCGCGTGAAAAGTAAGTAACCTTCATCACTATAAATTGCATTTGGTTTACTCCGTAAAAAGTAAAGTTACCTTCATCACTGTACTAAATTGCATTTGCATGCAGAAACCATGCTATGCTCTCTCTCTCTCTCTTTCTCTGAACCAAAGCAACACTCACTCTCACTCCATCGTCGTCGACAATCAACCTTCCGGTGGCATCGTCGCTTTTCCGGCAATCAAACCCTAGACGACATTCACTGATGCATGGGTTCACTCGATCGGTTCTTGAACATGCACTTCTTGGTCCACCGGACGAACAAGTTGTCGCCGCCGCCGGAAATGGGTTCACTCGGTTCTTGAACACTTCTGATTCATGCCGGTATGTCACAAACTCTCGGTTTTTCTTTCAATTTCTGAGATTATAACTTCTGTTAGTTTCTTGTTTGGGTCACATTTGCTTCAAACTTGATTTTTTTGGGCATGTCGTTAAAGTTTCAAAGATTACATCTTTTGTTAGTTTCAAAGATGGGGTTTTGATGATTGAGTTTATATGAGTTTCTTATTAATTTTTTCTTTACTGGGTATGTTGCTTTCGGAGTTGATTGATTTTGCATTTGGGTCTAATCTTTGGAGTGGAAAATGTTGAAAACTAGTGTGGCTAAATTGTTTCATTGTCTTGCAGGAGAAACGTCTCGCTAGTTCTGAGTATGGACGCTATGGAAAGTGAAACCCAACCAGTACAGTTTTAGAGGAAAAGATAAGGTTTGTGTGTTTGTTTAATTTCGTGATTATCATCATATCATGTTTTTAAGTTGTGAGGTCGTTTAATGAGGTTTCTTGCCAACTGTTGTAATGGCATCTAGGATGTGTGCGCTAGCATTGTCTTGTGAATGGCACTGGATTGTTACAGGAAGACCAGAATATTCATAGAGACTGTGCTCCCTAAGATGGGAATCAAGGTATGTGCCACTTGTTTGATAGTTTTATTTTATTTTGTTCTATAGGGGGTGGAAACTGCTGTTTATTTATGTTGACTGTGTAAATTGTTTAGATAAAAAGCATGCACCTTTAATTTTCGGAAGAGTTGCTGCATTTGTCTTCCCTAAAATGTTATATTGAAATCAAATAGATCGTCTAGAGTTCAGATGGTATTATATAAATGTGCAGGTTTCTCTGTTCTTCACTGAGTCTCCTACCGATCCGTTCCTCCGATGTGTTGACATTAAGCTGGTTTCAGAGCTTTGCTACCGGAATGAGCTTTGCTCTGCATTGACGGTACATTTGCAACACCTTTGAACCAGAAAGTCCTTGCCCTTGGTGCTGATCTTAGTGTGCCCTCTTTAACAAAGTACATGGGTGGACATCACAATGTTAGTCAACACGTTCATTAAAATTTAACTGATAATAACTTGGAAATATTTTTCATTTCAGTTAATCGTCTCTAAAAATATGTTTTATTTGGTTTCAGGCCCTTGGTGGTTCCATAAGTGGTTCTCTTGAACTGGTGACACAAATTCGAAATTTGCATCATATTATGGGGGGAGCTATTAACGAGGTAGGTCATTTACATAAAGCTGAGCTTTGACTGATACATTATGAAAGTCTTTTCCATGAAAGGATATTGTAATTGATTATTGTGCCTGACATTGTGCAAATGTCTTCACAGAATGCATCCTACCTATTGATCAGAGGCATGAAAACGGTGCATCTCTGTGTACCGCAGCAGAATTCCACTGCATTAAGGATGGCCAAACTTTTAGAGGCACATCCCAAGGTACCATGACATTAATATGCTCTATATCTTGTCTTGATTCCACCTGCTTATTTATATTATTGATTTGTTATTCTTGTAAAATGGATTTTTTAAAATTGTTATATCAGCATACGCATGAGTGTGGTTGAATTGTGTTTTATATTAAAATTGAAATGTATGGTGGAAGTATATTATTCGATTTTAGCAGACTTATATTTCTTTGCTTTTCATCATTCATCTGGATGATGTGTATTTTTATGTTGCATTTTCCCCCCATATACATTGAAGCTATGTTTGGTTTAGTCTTTAGAGTAGGGGAGGGGCACCGTGCAAGGGATTCTAAAGGAGATGAGGGAAGAGGTTCTAAATCTTACCGTGTTTGGTTAGAGGGAAGGGAGGGGAGTGGAAATTTCCCTCTTGTTTGGTTTATGAGGGGAGGAGAGGTATTTTAAAACTATTTTACTTTTACTGCCCTCATTTTCAAAACAAAAGTTTTAGTTTCAAAAATGAGGAAGGACATTTTAGTCTAAAACAATTTATCTCCCTTCCAAATTCTCCCAATTTTGGAGGGAACCAAAATTAAATTAGGATGAGTTTTGGCCCCTCCCATTTCCCTCCCCTCCTCCCAAAATTTGAACCAAACATGATAGTTTTAAAATTTTCCTCTGCTCTCCATTCCCCCTACCAAACACTGAAAATGTTTGGCACACAGTATTTGCTTATACCGTTTTCTTGTTCTGTGTAGGGCTGTCTATATGAAAAGCATTGACCCAGATACAGCAACAACCTAACATATATGATGTGGTGTATGTGAAGTACTATGATAAGGTTTGTAACACATGATTATGACTTCAATTGTTTTCTCTTGTGTTGTTTATTGTCATTATCTCGCATAAATACTGTTGGCTGTTTGTTCTATATGTTTATTAAGTTTACCGTTAGTTTTAGTTCTTAAGAGATTGATTTATATTTACTTTGATTTTTTTATAGATTGTGCATTTTCCCGAACCCCTGAAATTGGATATTGTCGTTAGCTTTCCAGTTCACGTCACGACTTTCATCTTCGTTTTGATCCGTGGTATCAGGTATCATGTCTTTTCTTGTCCCCTCATTTTGCTGCTAGTGAATAATTTATTCTCAAATGTATATGTGTCTGTGTAAAGTCCTTATTTGGAGAAAGCATTAGATGATATAGCTCACCTAGTTAAAATTTTATGTATTGTGTCTTAAATAGGAAGCATAAGCGCTGGATAGTTAACAAACGAGTGGGATGAGGTTCGAGTTTGAATATACCAGCTTTAGATGTGGTAAACGTAGGATGCGTAGGCAGAATTCGAGTGTAGACAGAATAGAGGAGCAGAGAGTAGAGGTGGAAAAGTTTTAGAAAGTGGAATAGGAGATAGATTAGATGTTTAGGATCAAAAAGAAGTATAAGTTGGTGAAGGTGAATGCGGAGAAGGAATTAAAACATGTGAAGGAGGAGAAGAGGGTGAAGATTTAGGTGGACCAATATGAATTGAAGGAGCAGTATAAGGACGAGCAGTAGGAGGAGAGGAGGAATCACACCCAGGTGAGTAATAGTTGGAGAGGAAGTGTTTTTTGAAGGAGGTGAAGTGGTGAAAGAAGGAAATTTGGACTCATGAAATTTAACATCTCTTGAGATTTAAAAAGTGGAAGAGGAGATGGATTAGATGAATGAAAATAGAAAAAGAAGAATTTGGTGAAAGTGAATGAGGAGAAGGAATAGAACCATGGGAAGGAAGAGAAGAGAGGGAAGATTCAAGTGAAACATTAAGAATTGAAGGAGGAGTATCACAATGAGCAGTAAAAGGAGGGTAGTAATCATTCCAAGGAGAGTATAAGTTGGCGTAGAAAAGTGATTTTGGAATGTGGTGAAGTGATGAAAGAAGGAAGTTGGGACTCATGAAATTTAACATGTCTACAGAATTAGAAAGAGGAATATGAGATGTATTAGATGCGGTTTAAAAAGTAAGAGGAGAATTTGGTGAAGGTGATTGAGGGGAAGAGAGTGAAAAATGGGAAGGAGTAGGAGGGTTAATATTCAAGTGAATCATTAACAGTTTAAGGAGCAATGTTTGGATGAATAGTAGGATGAGATGTGGAATCACTTCAAGGTTAGTAATAGTTGGAGACGAAGAACTGAGTTTTGAAGGAGGTGAAGTGGTGATTGTAAGTAATTTGGACTCATGAAATTTAGCATCTCCTTAGCATTAGAAAGTGGAATAGAAGATGGTTTTAATTAGATGGGGAGGAAGAAGAAGATGGAGAAGTTGGTTAAGGTTAAGTAGAGAACGGTAGGATTTGTGGGAAGGAGGAGGAGAGGGTGAAGATCTAAGTGAACCATTAAGGATTGAAGGAACAGTATACGGATGGGCAGTAGGAGGAGAGAAGGTATACTCTAAGCCGAGTAATATTTGGAGAAGAAGTAATTTTTGAAGGACGTGAAGTGGTGATTGAAGGAAATTTGGACTCTTAAACTTCAACATTTCTATAAAACTAAAAAGCGGAATACGAGACAGATTAGATTAGATGGATAGGATGAAGAAGAATGAGAAGTTGGTGAAGGTTAATGTGGAGAAGGAAGTGAAACATGAGAAGGAGGAGACAATAAAGATTCAAGTGAGCCATTAAGCATTGGAGGAGCAGTATTAGGAATCATTCCAAGGCGATTAATTGTTGGACAAGAAAAAATTGTTTTTATTGAAGAAGGTGAAGTGATGAAAGAAGGAAATTCGGACTTATGAACTTTAATATATTTAGAGAAATAGAACGTGGTGATGATTCAAGTGAACCTTGAAGAATTGAAATAGGAGTATAAGGATGAACAGTAGATAATAGTTAGAGAAGATGAAGTGATGAAAGATGTAACTTTGGACAAGTGAAAGTTAACATCTGTACAGAATTTGAAAGTGGAATAGGAGATAAGTTGGATTAGACGAGGAGGAAATAGAAGAAGGAGAAGTTGGTTAAGGTGAATGTGTAGAAGGAAGTGAAGCTTGGGAAGGAGGATGAACAGTAGATAATATTTGGAGAAGATGAAGAGATGAAAGATGTAATTTTGGACAAGGGAACATCTGTACAGAATTTGAAAGTGGAATAGGAGATAAGTTGGATTAGATGAGGAGGAAATAGAAGAAGGAGAAGTTGGTTAAGGTGAATGAGTAGAAGGAAGTGAAGCTTGGGAAGGAGGATGAGAGTGTGATGAATTCCAGTGAAACTTTAAAAGTTAAAATACCCGTATATGGATGAGCAGTAAGATGAGAGGAGAATCTCTCCAGGGTGAGTAATTGTGGGAGAAGAAGTGATTTTTTAAGGATGTGAAGTGATGAAAGAATTAAATTTGGACTAAAGAAATTTAACATGTCTAGAGATTTAGCTAGTGGAATTGGAGATGTATTAGACATGTGACAGAAGAAAAAGAAAGAAAAGTTGGTGAATGTGATGGAGAAACAAAAGGAAGAGAAACATGAGAAGGAAGAGGAGAGAGTGGTGATTCATGTGAACCATTAAGAAATGAAGGGGGAGTATAAGGATGAACAGTAGATAATAGTTGGAGAAGATGAAGTGATGAAAGATGTAACTTTGGACAAGTGAAAGTTAACATCTGTACAGAATTTGTGATAAGATCAAGAAATATATGAATTGTATTTGAATTGATTAACAGGATCTCCCTCTGAAATTGAGGTGAAATCCAGTGAATACAGAATCAGAAATTTGGGGAAGAGGATGATACAGTTCTGGTGAATTCGAGAGCACCAGAAAACTCTCCCAATTTCCACTACTGTCCCGATACCCCCTTTACCCATGTTTCCTATGTATTAATACTAAGGCCAATTCACTAGCTGACCTCATCAATTAGTTACAAAATAGAAATAGCAAATATTGCAGAAATATACTAAAGCTTAGCTGGAACAACTATTACTCTAAGAAAGTTATCTACTACTTATTCCTTAGGCCTTCTATGATAGACCTTAGTGATTGGAGGCTTGATCCTATCAATACCCGGCGCCAAAAGCTTCACCTTGTCCTCAAGGTGGTAAGAAGGAAAAGCTTCCTGCATGCGCTGAACGGATTCCCAACTGTTCTCACAAGTAGGTAAATTCTTCCATTGGACCAACACTTCGATTCCTCCAGCACTAGAGTCCCTGAGTTCTAGTAATTTGTCAGGCCAAACCAGTAGCTCCTGTTCTGCAGATAACATCTCAGGTAATGGTTGTGGCTGACATTGAGGTCCCACAACTTTTTTAAGTAGAGACACATGAAAAACAGGATGAACCTTGCTGGTAGGGGGTAAATCCAACCTATAAGCTACTTCCCCCACCCTGGCTAACACCTTGAAAGGTCCATAAAATCGTGGGCTAAGCTTTTCATTCACCTTCTTAGCCAATGATTTGAGACGATAAGGTTGTAATTTGAGGAATACCCAGTCATTTTCTGCAAAAACCACTTCTCTACGATGCTTGTTAGCATGTTTCCTCATGAAATCCTGAGACTTTAGTAGATTTTCCCGTAGATCAGTCAGCAATTCATCCCTTTGTGCCACCAATTGACTGACCTCCTCCATGCGAGAAGGAATCACAGCATCCCCTAGTAAAGTAGGAGGGTCCAACCCATACAAAGCTTTGAACGGAGTCATATGACTAGAAGCATTGTAATTAGTGTTGAACCAGAACTCTGCCCATGCCAGACACGAAAGCCACTGTTTTGGTCTTGTGCCACTCAAACATCTCAAATACGCCTCCAGACATCTATTAACAACTTCCGTTTGTCCATCGGACTGTGGGTGGTAAGCACTACTATAATTCAATTGTGTGCCAGCAGCTTTGAAAAGAGCCTTCCAAAAATTACTGAGGAATAAAGGATCTCTGTCAGAAACAATGGTCCGGGGAAACCCATGTAAACGCACAATTTCTTGTATAAACAAGGCAGCCACCTCACTTGCTGTATAAGGGTGACTGAGGGCTAAGAAGTGGGCGTATTTTGTGAACCTGTCCACCACTACTAGGATAGTATCCTTGCCCTTAGATTTAGGGAGTCCCCCAATAAAATCCAAAGAGATATCAGACCAAATAGTTGAAGGAACAGGCAGGGGTTGCAATAACCCCGCAGCAGATAAGGTGGAATGCTTGTTTCTTTGACAGATTTCACAAGCAGCCACGAAATCTTTGATAGCAGCCCTCATTCCAACCCAATAGACTATATTAGATATGCGTTTGAAGGTCCTAAAATATCCAGCATGCCCACCTAATGCAGAAGAGTGAAATTCCTTTAAAATGATAGGAATTCGAGCTGAATTTTGTGGTAGCACCAACCTGTCCTTGTAATATAGTCGTTGTGCCTTCAATTCATACCCAGCATGGGAAGAAGGATCAGCTATCAAATCTTGCATGATCTGTCTGACAAAACCATCTTGTTGAGCTTCCTCTAACCAATCCTCCAAATCAGGTAGTTGAACCATAGAGATAGAAGCATATGAGCTCCTTCGGGACATAGCGTCGGCAGCTGTATTATCCTTTCCAGGTTTGTATTGTACCTCAAAGTCATATCCAAACAACTTAGATATCCACTTGAACTGTTCCTCTGCCCAAAGTCTTTGATCAGTTAAAAACTTAAGACTTTTCTGGTCTGTTCTAATGATAAAATGGTTACCAAGGAGGTAATGTCTCCATTTTTGAACAGCCTTGACCACTGCCATAAGTTCTCGCTCATACACAGATTTCCTCTGATTTCTGTCTGACAAAGAAGCACTCCAATACGCCAATGGTCTCCCCTCCTGTAATAGGACAGCACCTAGACCAGTCCCTGAAGCATCAGTCTCTAGAATAAAAGTTTTAGCAAAATCTGGAACAGCAAGTGTAGGCAGAATAGTCATGGCATGCTTCAACTTTTCAAAAGCCGATTGTGCCTCATCTCCCCATAAAAAGGAATCCTTCTTCAGAAGCTGATTAAGAGGTCTAGCAATTAATCCATAACCCTGCACGAACCTCCTGTAATAGCCCGTTAAGCCAAGAAACCCCCTTAAACTCTTAATGTCTTTTGGTTGAGGCCACAACCACATGGCTTCCAATTTCCTTGGGTCAGCTGCCACTTCTCCGGCTGATATTAAATGTCCCAAGTACTCAAGCTTGGTTTGCCCAAAGGTACACTTCTTCCCATTTATTTTCAAATTATGTTGTTCCAATAATCTCAAGACAGCGGATAAATGTTGTTGATGATCGTGCATAGTCAAACTAAACACCAGAATATCATCAAAGAAGACTAATGCAAACTTTCTTAAACAAGGCTTCAAAACCTCATTCATTAATGCCTGAAATGTGGAAGGGGCATTGGTAAGGCCAAATGGCATAACAACAAATTCGTAATGCCCTTCGTGCGTCCTAAAAGCTGTCTTTTCCACATCTTCTTCCCTCATCCGAATTTGATGATAACCTGACCGCAAATCCAGCTTAGAAAATATAGTCGCAGCCCCTAACTCATCTAAGAGTTCATCTATAACCGGTATAGGAAATTTATTGGGGACAGTGACCTTATTTAAGGCTCTGTAATCGACGCAAAACCTCCAACTCCCATCTTTTTTCTTGACAAGAATCACTGGACTAGAGAATGGACTGACACTAGGTCTTATGATCCCTGCAGCCATCATTTCTGCCACCATCTTCTCAATCTCAGTCTTTTGATAATGTGGGTATCTATAAGGTCTCAAATGGGGAATATCTGCACCTTCCTTCAAGTGTATTGCATGATCGTGTCTCCTGTTCGGAGGTATGGCAGTTGGGGGTTCAAACAACTCCTGAAATTCTTCCAACACCTGTGTAAGTTCCACAGGTTGAGCTAGCTGTGTGTCCACTTCTCCTTGTAGCATTCTGCAGTCTACAACAAAGCCTTCTCCTTGAGAGTGCAGTGCCTTCCACATGGAGTTTAAGGAAGCAGGACCCCTGATCAACTCTGGTTCCCCCTTAATCATCACTTGTTGGTCTCCCATATTAAACTTCAGAGTTAATTTCTCAAAATTAGCCCGGATTTCGCCCAAACTAGCCAGCCATTCCAACCCCAACACAACTTCTACACCACCCAGTCCAAACAAATAAAAATCTTGTTGGATTGTCACCCCTTGTATCAGTACTGAAACTCCTTTACTCATCCCTTGACTTCTCACCTTATGTCCATCTCCCACTTCCACAAGATAACTAGGAGTGTTTTGCACTGCCAAGTGTAACTTTTCCACCAACTCATGAGCTATAAAATTATGAGTAGCTCCACAATCTATTAATACCACTACTTGCTGCCCATTGATAGTGCCCCACACCTTAAGAGACCTCTTGGAAGTAAACCCAGCAATACTCTTCAGAGATAACTGTTTGAAGTCCATAATGTCTGCCTCTATCTCCTGTACAAGTTCCTCCTCATTCTCTTCTTTTTCCCCAGCCTCCTCTTCCAACAACATTACTCTAAGTTGTTTATTTTTGCAAATATGATTTGGTCCATACTTTTCATCGCACCTAAAACATTCACCCTTCCTGAGTTTCTCCTGCATTTCAGTTTCAGATAGCCTCCTAAATCCCCCTGGCCTTCCCTTGCTAACTGTTTTCTCCTGATTGCTGCTACTGCTCGAACCCACTGAAGGTGTAGTAGTTTGTCCTCCTTTCGATCCACTCTTTTGTCCTGTATCCACTGAAACTGTTCTGGAAAATGAGGAGCTCTTAAAAGCACTACTGCCCTTGTTCCATGTGTTACTACCAACCTTCATTACCGCTTGATTTTTTTGATCAATCATCAAGGTTTTCTTCATCAATGTAGACAGGTTGCATCAATCATCAAGGTTTTCTTCATCAATGTAGACAGGTTGCCCGGTTCATACAACTTCACCTCAGCCCTGACCTCTTCCTTCAAACCATTCAGAAACACATCCATCAAATGATCCTCTCCCACACCTTTCAACATACCTGCAAATTTCTCAAATTGAGTCACAAACTCTTCCGCTGTACCCTCTTGTTTCAACGCCAGCAACGCTGCGAATGGGCTATGAGCCTCAGTTGATTGAAATCGCTCTATAATTGCTACCTTAAATTCCTCCCAACTCACTGTTTGATTACAAGACTCCCACCACTGAAACCAACTCAACGCCTTCCCGTCAAGAGCCACAATCACAGCCTGAAGTTTCTCATGCTCTTCCGCTCCTCTGATGCGGAAATACCGCTCCAACTTGTTTACCCAGCCAAACGCATCATCCTCTCCATCGTACACAGGGATATCCAGCTTCTTCCAACGTTCGTTACCTCGATTCTCGGCGTCCACCGTTTCCGATCCGAGTCGCACCTCCTCCTCTGTGTGTCGCACCGGTTCGCCGTTCCCGACGTGAGGTCCTGATCGTTCCGATGTTGGTTGTTGTAACGATGCGATCAAACCCTCTAATCGTTGAAATCGATCATCATCTCGTTCACGATCTGCGATCCGATTCCTCCGATCTTCCTCCCTACTCGCGCCCAGAAATTCCAACAGCTTCTCAATCCGTTCTACACGCGCTTCCATTTTTGTAAGTTTCTTAACCATTCACCGAAACAATGCCACAGCTCCTGGAAAGAGCTCTGATGCCAATTGATAAGATCAAGAAATATATGAATTGTATTTGAATTGATTAACAGGATCTCCCTCTGAAATTGAGGTGAAATCCAGTGAATACAGAATCAGAAATTTGGGGAAGAGGATGATACAGTTCTGGTGAATTCGAGAGCACCAGAAAACTCTCCCAATTTCCACTACTGTCCCGATACCCCCTTTACCCATGTTTCCTATGTATTAATACTAAGGCCAATTCACTAGCTGACCTCATCAATTAGTTACAAAATAGAAATAGCAAATATTGCAGAAATATACTAAAGCTTAGCTGGAACAACTATTACTCTAAGAAAGTTATCTACTACTTATTCCTTAGGCCTTCTATGATAGACCTTAGTGATAGGAGGCTTGATCCTATCAATTTGAAAGTGGAATAGGAGATAAGTTGGATTAGATGAGGAGGAAATAGAAGAAGGAGAAGTTGGTTAAGGTGAATGTGTAGAAGGAAGTGAAGCTTGGGAAGGAGGATGAACAGTAGATAATATTTTGAGAAGATGAAGTGATGAAAGATGTAATTTTGGACAAGGGAAATTTAACATCTGTACAGAATTTGAAAGTGGAATAGGAGATAAGTTGGATTAGATGAGGAGGAAATAGAAGAAGGAGAAGTTGGTTAAGGTGAATGAGTAGAAGGAAGTGAAGCTTGGGAAGGAGGATGAGAGTGTGATGAATTCAAGTGAAACTTTAAAAGTTAAAATACCAGTATATGGATGAGCAGTAAGATGAGAGGAGAATCTCTCCAAGGTGAGTAATTGTGGGAGAAGAAGTGATTTTTTAAGGATGTGAAGTGATGAAAGAATTAAATTTGGACTAAAGAAATTTAACATGGCTAGAGATTTAGCTAGTGGAATTGGAGATGAATTAGACATGTGACAGAAGAAAAAGAAAGAAAAGTTGGTGAATGTGATGGTGAAACAAAAGGAAGAGAAACATGAGAAGGAAGTGGAGAGAGTGGTGATTCATGTGAACCATTAAGAAATGAAGGGGGAGTATAAGGATGAACAGTAGATAATAGCTGGAGAAGATGAAGTGATGAAAGATGTAATTTTGGACATGTGAAATTAAACATCTGTACAGAATTTGAAAGTGGAATAGGAGATAAGTTGGATTAGATGAGGAGGAAATAGAAGAAGGAGAAGTTGGTTAAGGTGAATGAGTAGAAGGAAGTGAAGCTTGGGAAGGAGGATGAACAGTATATAATAGTTGGACAAGATGAAGTGATGAGAGATGTAATTTTGGACAAGTGAAATTTAACATCTTTACAGAGTTTGAAAGTGGAATAGGAGAAAAGTTGGATTAGATGAGGAGGAAATAGAAGAAGGAGAAGTTGGTTAAGGTGAATGAGTAGAAGGAAGTGAAGCTTGGGAAGGAGGATGCGGGTGTGATGATTCAAGTGAAACTTTAAAAGTTAAAATGCCAGTATATGGATGAGCAGTAAGATGAGAGGAGAATCTCTCCAAGGTGAGTAATTGTGGGAGAAGAAGTGATTTTTTAAGGATGTGAAGTGATGAAAGAATTAAATTTGGACTAAAGAAATTTAACATGTCTAGAGATTTAGCTTGTGGAATAGGAGATGAATTAGACATGTGACAGAAGAAAAAGAGAGAAAAGTTGGTGAATGTGATGGAGAAACAAAAGGAAGAGAAACATGAGAAGGAAGAGGAGAGAGTGGTGATTCATGTGAACCATTAAGAAATGAAGGGGCAGTCTAAGTATGACCAGTAGATAATAGTTGGAGAAGATGAAGTGATGAAAGATGTAATTTTGGACAAGTGAAATTAAACATCTGTACAGAATTTGAAAGTGGAATAGGAGATAAGTTGGATTAGATGAGGAGGAAATAGAGGAAGGAGAAGTTGGTTAAGGTGAATGAGTAGAAGGAAGTGAAGCTTGGGAAGGAGGATGAGAGTGTGATGATTCAAGTGAAACTTTAAAAGTTAAAATACCAGTATATGGATGAGCAGTATGATGAGAGGAGAATCTCTCCAAGGTGAGTAATTGTGGGAGAAGAAGTGATTTTTTAAGGATGTGAAGTGATGAAAGAATTAAATTTGGACTAAAGAAATTTAACATGTCTAGAGATTTAGCTAGTGGAATTGGAGATGAATTAGACATGTGACAGAAGAAAAAGAAAGAAAAGTTGGTGAATGTGATGGAGAAACAAAAGGAAGAGAAACATGAGAAGGAAGAGGAGTGAGTGGTGATTCATGTGAACCATTAAGAAATGAAGGGGGAGTGTAAGGATGAACAGTAGATAATAGTTGGAGAAGATGAAGTGATGAAAGATGTAATTTTGGACAAGTGAAATTAAACATCTGTACAGAATTTGAAAGTGGAATAGGAGATAAGATGGATTAGATGAGGAGGAAATAGAAGAAGGAGAAGTTGGTTAAGGTGAATGAGTAGAAGGAAGTGAAGCTTGGGAAGGAGGATGAACAGTATATAATAGTTGGACAAGATGAAGTGATGAAAGATGTAATTTTGGACAAGTGAAATTTAACATCTGTACAGAGTTTGGAAGTGGAATAGGAGATAAGTTGGATTAGATGAGGAGGAAATAGAAGAAGGAGAAGTTGGTTAAGGTGAATGAGTAGAAGGAAGTGAAGCTTGGGAAGGAGGATGAGAGTGTGATGATTCAAGTGAAACTTTAAAAGTTAAAATACCAGTATATGGATGAGCAGTAAGATGAGAGGAGAATCTCTCCAAGGTGAGTAATTGTGGGAGAAGAAGTGATTTTTTAAGGATGTGAAGTGATGAAAGAATTAAATTTGGACTAAAGAAATTTAACATGTCTAGAGATTTAGCTAGTGGAATTGGAGATGAATTAGACATGTGACAGAAGAAAAAGAAAGAAAAGTTGGTGAATGTGATGGTGAAACAAAAGGAAGAGAAACATGAGAAGGAAGTGGAGAGAGTGGTGATTCATGTGAACCATTAAGAAATGAAGGGGGAGTATAAGGATGAACAGTAGATAATAGTTGGAGAAGATGAAGTGATGAAAGATGTAATTTTGGACATGTGAAATTAAACATCTGTACAGAATTTGAAAGTGGAATAGGAGATAAGTTGGATTAGATGAGGAGGAAATAGAAGAAGGAGAAGTTGGTTAAGGTGAATGAGTAGAAGGAAGTGAAGCTTGGGAAGGAGGATGAACAGTATATAATAGTTGGACAAGATGAAGTGATGAGAGATGTAATTTTGGACAAGTGAAATTTAACATCTTTACAGAGTTTGGAAGTGGAATAGGAGATAAGTTGGATTAGATGAGGAGGAAATAGAAGAAGGAGAAGTTGGTTAAGGTGAATGAGTAGAAGGAAGTGAAGCTTGGGAAGGAGGATGCGGGTGTGATGATTCAAGTGAAACTTTAAAAGTTAAAATGCCAGTATATGGATGAGCAGTAAGATGAGAGGAGAATCTCTCCAAGGTGAGTAATTGTGGGAGAAGAAGTGATTTTTTAAGGATGTGAAGTGATGAAAGAATGTAATTTGGACTAAAGAAATTTAACATGTCTAGAGATTTAGCTTGTGGAATTGGAGATGAATTAGACATGTGACAGAAGAAAAAGAAAGAAAAGTTGGTGAATGTGATGGTGAAACAAAAGGAAGAGAAACATGAGAAGGAAGTGGAGAGAGTGGTGATTCATGTGAACCATTAAGAAATGAAGGGGGAGTATAAGGATGAACAGTAGATAATAGCTGGAGAAGATGAAGTGATGAAAGATGTAATTTTGGACATGTGAAATTAAACATCTGTACAGAATTTGAAAGTGGAATAGGAGATAAGTTGGATTAGATGAGGAGGAAATAGAAGAAGGAGAAGTTGGTTAAGGTGAATGAGTAGAAGGAAGTGAAGCTTGGGAAGGAGGATGAACAGTATATAATAGTTGGACAAGATGAAGTGATGAGAGATGTAATTTTGGACAAGTGAAATTTAACATCTTTACAGAGTTTGAAAGTGGAATAGGAGAAAAGTTGGATTAGATGAGGAGGAAATAGAAGAAGGAGAAGTTGGTTAAGGTGAATGAGTAGAAGGAAGTGAAGCTTGGGAAGGAGGATGCGGGTGTGATGATTCAAGTGAAACTTTAAAAGTTAAAATGCCAGTATATGGATGAGCAGTAAGATGAGAGGAGAATCTCTCCAAGGTGAGTAATTGTGGGAGAAGAAGTGATTTTTTAAGGATGTGAAGTGATGAAAGAATGTAATTTGGACTAAAGAAATTTAACATGTCTAGAGATTTAGCTTGTGGAATAGGAGATGAATTAGACATGTGACAGTAGAAAAAGAGAGAAAAGTTGGTGAATGTGATGGAGAAACAAAAGGAAGAGAAACATGAGAAGGAAGAGGAGAGAGTGGTGATTCATGTGAACCATTAAGAAATGAAGGGGCAGTCTAAGTATGACCAGTAGATAATAGTTGGAGAAGATGAAGTGATGAAAGATGTAATTTTGGACAAGTGAAATTAAACATCTGTACAGAATTTGAAAGTGGAATAGGAGATAAGTTGGATTAGATGAGGAGGAAATAGAGGAAGGAGAAGTTGGTTAAGGTGAATGAGTAGAAGGAAGTGAAGCTTGGGAAGGAGGATGAGAGTGTGATGATTCAAGTGAAACTTTAAAAGTTAAAATACCAGTATATGGATGAGCAGTATGATGAGAGGAGAATCTCTCCAAGGTGAGTAATTGTGGGAGAAGAAGTGATTTTTTAAGGATGTGAAGTGATGAAAGAATTAAATTTGGACTAAAGAAATTTAACATGTCTAGAGATTTAGCTAGTGGAATTGGAGATGAATTAGACATGTGACAGAAGAAAAAGAAAGAAAAGTTGGTGAATGTGATGGAGAAACAAAAGGAAGAGAAACATGAGAAGGAAGAGGAGTGAGTGGTGATTCATGTGAACCATTAAGAAATGAAGGGGGAGTGTAAGGATGAACAGTAGATAATAGTTGGAGAAGATGAAGTGATGAAAGATGTAATTTTGGACAAGTGAAATTAAACATCTGTACAGAATTTGAAAGTGGAATAGGAGATAAGATGGATTAGATGAGGAGGAAATAGAAGAAGGAGAAGTTGGTTATGGTGAATGAGTAGAAGGAAGTGAAGCTTGGGAAGGAGGATGAACAGTATATAATAGTTGGACAAGATGAAGTGATGAAAGATGTAATTTTGGACAAGTGAAATTTAACATCTGTACAGAGTTTGGAAGTGGAATAGGAGATAAGTTGGATTAGATGAGGAGGAAATAGAAGAAGGAGAAGTTGGTTAAGGTGAATGAGTAGAAGGAAGTGAAGCTTGGGAAGGAGGATGAGAGTGTGATGATTCAAGTGAAACTTTAAAAGTTAAAATACCAGTATATGGATGAGCAGTAAGATGAGAGGAGAATCTCTCCAAGGTGAGTAATTGTGGGAGAAGAAGTGATTTTTTAAGGATGTGAAGTGATGAAAGAATTAAATTTGGACTAAAGAAATTTAACATGTCTAGAGATTTAGCTAGTGGAATTGGAGATGAATTAGACATGTGACAGAAGAAAAAGAAAGAAAAGTTGGTGAATGTGATGGTGAAACAAAAGGAAGAGAAACATGAGAAGGAAGTGGAGAGAGTGGTGATTCATGTGAACCATTAAGAAATGAAGGGGGAGTATAAGGATGAACAGTAGATAATAGCTGGAGAAGATGAAGTGATGAAAGATGTAATTTTGGACATGTGAAATTAAACATCTGTACAGAATTTGAAAGTGGAATAGGAGATAAGTTGGATTAGATGAGGAGGAAATAGAAGAAGGAGAAGTTGGTTAAGGTGAATGAGTAGAAGGAAGTGAAGCTTGGGAAGGAGGATGAACAGTATATAATAGTTGGACAAGATGAAGTGATGAGAGATGTAATTTTGGACAAGTGAAATTTAACATCTTTACAGAGTTTGAAAGTGGAATAGGAGAAAAGTTGGATTAGATGAGGAGGAAATAGAAGAAGGAGAAGTTGGTTAAGGTGAATGAGTAGAAGGAAGTGAAGCTTGGGAAGGAGGATGCGGGTGTGATGATTCAAGTGAAACTTTAAAAGTTAAAATGCCAGTATATGGATGAGCAGTAAGATGAGAGGAGAATCTCTCCAAGGTGAGTAATTGTGGGAGAAGAAGTGATTTTTTAAGGATGTAAAGTGATGAAAGAATGTAATTTGGACTAAAGAAATTTAACATGTCTAGAGATTTAGCTTGTGGAATAGGAGATGAATTAGACATGTGACAGAAGAAAAAGAGAGAAAAGTTGGTGAATGTGATGGAGAAACAAAAGGAAGAGAAACATGAGAAGGAAGAGGAGAGAGTGGTGATTCATGTGAACCATTAAGAAATGAAGGGGCAGTCTAAGTATGACCAGTAGATAATAGTTGGAGAAGATGAAGTGATGAAAGATGTAATTTTGGACAAGTGAAATTAAACATCTGTACAGAATTTGAAAGTGGAATAGGAGATAAGTTGGATTAGATGAGGAGGAAATAGAGGAAGGAGAAGTTGGTTAAGGTGAATGAGTAGAAGGAAGTGAAGCTTGGGAAGGAGGATGAGAGTGTGATGATTCAAGTGAAACTTTAAAAGTTAAAATACCAGTATATGGATGAGCAGTATGATGAGAGGAGAATCTCTCCAAGGTGAGTAATTGTGGGAGAAGAAGTGATTTTTTAAGGATGTGAAGTGATGAAAGAATTAAATTTGGACTAAAGAAATTTAACATGTCTAGAGATTTAGCTAGTGGAATTGGAGATGAATTAGACATGTGACAGAAGAAAAAGAAAGAAAAGTTGGTGAATGTGATGGAGAAACAAAAGGAAGAGAAACATGAGAAGGAAGAGGAGTGAGTGGTGATTCATGTGAACCATTAAGAAATGAAGGGGGAGTGTAAGGATGAACAGTAGATAATAGTTGGAGAAGATGAAGTGATGAAAGATGTAATTTTGGACAAGTGAAATTAAACATCTGTACAGAATTTGAAAGTGGAATAGGAGATAAGATGGATTAGATGAGGAGGAAATAGAAGAAGGAGAAGTTGGTTATGGTGAATGAGTAGAAGGAAGTGAAGCTTGGGAAGGAGGATGAACAGTATATAATAGTTGGACAAGATGAAGTGATGAAAGATGTAATTTTGGACAAGTGAAATTTAACATCTGTACAGAGTTTGGAAGTGGAATAGGAGATAAGTTGGATTAGATGAGGAGGAAATAGAAGAAGGAGAAGTTGGTTAAGGTGAATGAGTAGAAGGAAGTGAAGCTTGGGAAGGAGGATGAGAGTGTGATGATTCAAGTGAAACTTTAAAAGTTAAAATACCAGTATATGGATGAGCAGTAAGATGAGAGGAGAATCTCTCCAAGGTGAGTAATTGTGGGAGAAGAAGTGATTTTTTAAGGATGTGAAGTGATGAAAGAATTAAATTTGGACTAAAGAAATTTAACATGTCTAGAGATTTAGCTAGTGGAATTGGAGATGAATTAGACATGTGACAGAAGAAAAAGAAAGAAAAGTTGGTGAATGTGATGGTGAAACAAAAGGAAGAGAAACATGAGAAGGAAGTGGAGAGAGTGGTGATTCATGTGAACCATTAAGAAATGAAGGGGGAGTATAAGGATGAACAGTAGATAATAGCTGGAGAAGATGAAGTGATGAAAGATGTAATTTTGGACATGTGAAATTAAACATCTGTACAGAATTTGAAAGTGGAATAGGAGATAAGTTGGATTAGATGAGGAGGAAATAGAAGAAGGAGAAGTTGGTTAAGGTGAATGAGTAGAAGGAAGTGAAGCTTGGGAAGGAGGATGAACAGTATATAATAGTTGGACAAGATGAAGTGATGAGAGATGTAATTTTGGACAAGTGAAATTTAACATCTTTACAGAGTTTGAAAGTGGAATAGGAGAAAAGTTGGATTAGATGAGGAGGAAATAGAAGAAGGAGAAGTTGGTTAAGGTGAATGAGTAGAAGGAAGTGAAGCTTGGGAAGGAGGATGCGGGTGTGATGATTCAAGTGAAACTTTAAAAGTTAAAATGCCAGTATATGGATGAGCAGTAAGATGAGAGGAGAATCTCTCCAAGGTGAGTAATTGTGGGAGAAGAAGTGATTTTTTAAGGATGTAAAGTGATGAAAGAATGTAATTTGGACTAAAGAAATTTAACATGTCTAGAGATTTAGCTTGTGGAATAGGAGATGAATTAGACATGTGACAGAAGAAAAAGAGAGAAAAGTTGGTGAATGTGATGGAGAAACAAAAGGAAGAGAAACATGAGAAGGAAGAGGAGAGAGTGGTGATTCATGTGAACCATTAAGAAATGAAGGGGCAGTCTAAGTATGACCAGTAGATAATAGTTGGAGAAGATGAAGTGATGAAAGATGTAATTTTGGACAAGTGAAATTAAACATCTGTACAGAATTTGAAAGTGGAATAGGAGATAAGTTGGATTAGATGAGGAGGAAATAGAGGAAGGAGAAGTTGGTTAAGGTGAATGAGTAGAAGGAAGTGAAGCTTGGGAAGGAGGATGAGAGTGTGATGATTCAAGTGAAACTTTAAAAGTTAAAATACCAGTATATGGATGAGCAGTATGATGAGAGGAGAATCTCTCCAAGGTGAGTAATTGTGGGAGAAGAAGTGATTTTTTAAGGATGTGAAGTGATGAAAGAATTAAATTTGGACTAAAGAAATTTAACATGTCTAGAGATTTAGCTAGTGGAATTGGAGATGAATTAGACATGTGACAGAAGAAAAAGAAAGAAAAGTTGGTGAATGTGATGGAGAAACAAAAGGAAGAGAAACATGAGAAGGAAGAGGAGTGAGTGGTGATTCATGTGAACCATTAAGAAATGAAGGGGGAGTGTAAGGATGAACAGTAGATAATAGTTGGAGAAGATGAAGTGATGAAAGATGTAATTTTGGACAAGTGAAATTAAACATCTGTACAGAATTTGAAAGTGGAATAGGAGATAAGATGGATTAGATGAGGAGGAAATAGAAGAAGGAGAAGTTGGTTATGGTGAATGAGTAGAAGGAAGTGAAGCTTGGGAAGGAGGATGAACAGTATATAATAGTTGGACAAGATGAAGTGATGAAAGATGTAATTTTGGACAAGTGAAATTTAACATCTGTACAGAGTTTGGAAGTGGAATAGGAGATAAGTTGGATTAGATGAGGAGGAAATAGAAGAAGGAGAAGTTGGTTAAGGTGAATGAGTAGAAGGAAGTGAAGCTTGGGAAGGAGGATGAGAGTGTGATGATTCAAGTGAAACTTTAAAAGTTAAAATACCAGTATATGGATGAGCAGTAAGATGAGAGGAGAATCTCTCCAAGGTGAGTAATTGTGGCAGAAGAAGTGATTTTTTAAGGATGTGAAGTGATGAAAGAATTAAATTTGGACTAAAGAAATTTAACATGTCTAGAGATTTAGCTAGTGGAATTGGAGATGAATTAGACATGTGACAGAAGAAAAAGAAAGAAAAGTTGGTGAATGTGATGGTGAAACAAAAGGAAGAGAAACATGAGAAGGAAGTGGAGAGAGTGGTGATTCATGTGAACCATTAAGAAATGAAGGGGGAGTATAAGGATGAACAGTAGATAATAGCTGGAGAAGATGAAGTGATGAAAGATGTAATTTTGGACATGTGAAATTAAACATCTGTACAGAATTTGAAAGTGGAATAGGAGATAAGTTGGATTAGATGAGGAGGAAATAGAAGAAGGAGAAGTTGGTTAAGGTGAATGAGTAGAAGGAAGTGAAGCTTGGGAAGGAGGATGAACAGTATATAATAGTTGGACAAGATGAAGTGATGAGAGATGTAATTTTGGACAAGTGAAATTTAACATCTTTACAGAGTTTGAAAGTGGAATAGGAGAAAAGTTGGATTAGATGAGGAGGAAATAGAAGAAGGAGAAGTTGGTTAAGGTGAATGAGTAGAAGGAAGTGAAGCTTGGGAAGGAGGATGCGGGTGTGATGATTCAAGTGAAACTTTAAAAGTTAAAATGCCAGTATATGGATGAGCAGTAAGATGAGAGGAGAATCTCTCCAAGGTGAGTAATTGTGGGAGAAGAAGTGATTTTTTAAGGATGTGAAGTGATGAAAGAATGTAATTTGGACTAAAGAAATTTAACATGTCTAGAGATTTAGCTTGTGGAATAGGAGATGAATTAGACATGTGACAGAAGAAAAAGAGAGAAAAGTTGGTGAATGTGATGGAGAAACAAAAGGAAGAGAAACATGAGAAGGAAGAGGAGAGAGTGGTGATTCATGTGAACCATTAAGAAATGAAGGGGCAGTCTAAGTATGACCAGTAGATAATAGTTGGAGAAGATGAAGTGATGAAAGATGTAATTTTGGACAAGTGAAATTAAACATCTGTACAGAATTTGAAAGTGGAATAGGAGATAAGTTGGATTAGATGAGGAGGAAATAGAGGAAGGAGAAGTTGGTTAAGGTGAATGAGTAGAAGGAAGTGAAGCTTGGGAAGGAGGATGAGAGTGTGATGATTCAAGTGAAACTTTAAAAGTTAAAATACCAGTATATGGATGAGCAGTATGATGAGAGGAGAATCTCTCCAAGGTGAGTAATTGTGGGAGAAGAAGTGATTTTTTAAGGATGTGAAGTGATGAAAGAATTAAATTTGGACTAAAGAAATTTAACATGTCTAGAGATTTAGCTAGTGGAATTGGAGATGAATTAGACATGTGACAGAAGAAAAAGAAAGAAAAGTTGGTGAATGTGATGGAGAAACAAAAGGAAGAGAAACATGAGAAGGAAGAGGAGTGAGTGGTGATTCATGTGAACCATTAAGAAATGAAGGGGGAGTGTAAGGATGAACAGTAGATAATAGTTGGAGAAGATGAAGTGATGAAAGATGTAATTTTGGACAAGTGAAATTAAACATCTGTACAGAATTTGAAAGTGGAATAGGAGATAAGATGGATTAGATGAGGAGGAAATAGAAGAAGGAGAAGTTGGTTATGGTGAATGAGTAGAAGGAAGTGAAGCTTGGGAAGGAGGATGAACAGTATATAATAGTTGGACAAGATGAAGTGATGAAAGATGTAATTTTGGACAAGTGAAATTTAACATCTGTACAGAGTTTGGAAGTGGAATAGGAGATAAGTTGGATTAGATGAGGAGGAAATAGAAGAAGGAGAAGTTGGTTAAGGTGAATGAGTAGAAGGAAGTGAAGCTTGGGAAGGAGGATGAGAGTGTGATGATTCAAGTGAAACTTTAAAAGTTAAAATACCAGTATATGGATGAGCAGTAAGATGAGAGGAGAATCTCTCCAAGGTGAGTAATTGTGGCAGAAGAAGTGATTTTTTAAGGATGTGAAGTGATGAAAGAATTAAATTTGGACTAAAGAAATTTAACATGTCTAGAGATTTAGCTAGTGGAATAGGAGATGAATTAGACGTGTGACAGAAGAAAAAGAAAGAAAAGTTGGTGAAAGTGATGGTGAAAAAAAAGGAAGAGAAACATGAGAAGGAAGAGGAGAGAGTGGTGATTCATGTGAACCATTAAGAAATGAAGGGGCAGTCTAAGTATGACCAGTTGGAGGAGGGAGGACTCACTCCAAGCCCAAGGTGAGTAATTTTTTAAGAAGAAGAAGAAGTGATTTTGGAATAAGGTGCAGTGGTGAAAGAAAGAAATTTGGACACTTGAAATTTTACATCTTTAGAGAAATAGAAATTGGAATAGGAGATGTATTAGAGGAATGAAAGAAGAAAAAGACGGAGAAATTGGTGAAAGTGAATGAGAAGTATGAAGAAGTAATTGTGGAAGAAGAAGTGATTTTGTAAGGATGTGAAGTGGTGAAAGAATGAAATTTGGACCCATGAGATTTAACATGTCTAGACATTTAGCAAGTGGAATAGGAGATGAATTAGACGTGTAACAGAAGTAAAAGAAAGAGAAGTTGGTGAAAGTGATGGAGAAAAAAAAGGAAGAGAAACATGGGAAGGAAGAGGAGACAGTGGTGGTTCAAGTGAACCATTAAGAAATGAAGGGGCAGTATATGTATGACCAGTTGGAGGAAGGAGGAATCACTGCAAGCCCAAGGTGTGTAATTTTTTAAGAAGAAGAAGAAGTGATTTTAGAATAAGGTGCAGTGGTGAAAGAAAGAAATTTGGACACTTGAAATTTTACATCTCTAGAGAATTAGAAAGTTGAATAGGAGATGTATTAGATAAATGAAAGAAGAAAAAGACGGAGTAATTGGTGAAAGTGAATGAGAAGTAAGAGAAACATGGCATGGATGAGGAGAGAGTGAAGATTCCAGTGAACTATTACGAATTAAAGGGGCAGTATAACGATAAGCAGTAGGAGGAGAGGAGGTGTCACTCCGTGGAGAGTATAAGTTGGCGAAGAAGAGTGGTTTTTGAATGAAGGGAAGTAATGAAAGATGAAAATTCAGACTCACTCCACGGTGGGTAATTGTTGTAGAAGGTGAAGTGATTTTTTAATGAGTTGAAGTGGGGAAACTGGAATAAGAGCTGGATTAGATGTGTTGAAGAAAATGAAAGAGAAGTTAGTGAAAGTTAATGAGGAAGAAGGAAAAGATACATGGGAAGGAATAGGGGAGAGTTAATATTCAAGTGTACATTAAGAATTGAAAGAGCAAAGTAACGATGAGCCGTTGGTGGAGTGGAGGAATCACTCCAAGGAGAGTATAAGATGGCGAAGAAGAGTGATTTTTGAATGAGGTGACTTGATGTAAGAAGGAATTTCCGACTCATGAATTTTACATCTCTAGAGACTTAGATATGGAATAAGAGATGGAATAGACAGGGAGAAAGAAGAAAAAGAAGGAGAAGATGGTTAATGTGAATGAGGAGAAGGTTGAGAAACATTGGAAAGAGGATGAGAGGACCTGTATAAGGATGAGCAGTAGTAGGAGAGGAGGAATAACTCAAAGTTGAGTAATTCTGTGATAAGAAGAAGTGATTTTTTAAGGATTTGAAGTGGTGAAAGAAGAAATTTGGACTCATGAAATTTAACATCCTTAGAGAATTATCAAGTAGAATATGAGATGGATTAGGGTGTTAGGATTCGGGTGACACATTAAGAGTTGATGGAGCAAGGATGAGCAGTAAAACTAGAATTTTATATTTGTTTATTAAGACTACTTTTGTTTTTGCATTGGTTCGCTTAAACTACATTTTTTTATTTTTCCCTTAAACAACTGCTTTTGTTTTTTCTTGATTAAACTACAGTATGCTTGCATGATATCTTTTTATATTTGGTTCATATCAATACTTTTTTTGTATTAAAACACTTGTTACATCTGCTTACATAATTTTTTCCCCATTTTCTTGGGTAAAATTGTTTTTACATTTTGATAGCATTAAAATAAATTTTTTTTGCCACTTTTTTACCTAGAAACTATTCTTTTTTTTTTTTTTGCATTTGTTTGCCAAATCATATTTTTATATTTGTTTATAGGATAACACTTATTTTCATTTGTTTCCTATATACTCATCTTCAAATCTATTTTCTCACGTTTGTTCGTGAGATGTTTTTATCTAATGTATTTGAAGCATTTGCTTAGAAAGAGCTGCAGCATACAATGTGGTGCATGTGAAGTATTGGTTCAGGTTTGTAACATCTCAAAATGACATCATTTCATGTCTACTCTGTTTTCTATGCTCGTAAATTTCGATAAATATTGATAGCTGTTTATTCTCTATTATTGTTTAATTGACTGTCTGCTTTATTTCGTGAAGTGACTGATTTATATTAACTTTTATTTCTGTTAATTTGTGCATTTGCAGGAACCCCTGAATTTGGATATTTTTATTAGCTTTCCAGATTTCCAGATCAAAGTTTTCATGTAGTTTGTGATCCCTGATCTCAGGTTTCCTGTCTGTTCATCTCCTGTCACTTTGCTGCCTCAGATTGATCTATTCTCAAGTGAGTATGTTTATGTGTATTGGTAGAGTTCTTATTTGGAGAAAACAAGAGATCTTTAGGCTCAGCTATTGTTTTTTTTACTGTGTCTTAATTAATAGGATAAGCGCTTGATAAGCTAGTACCTGGTGATTATAAAGATTTAAGGTTCCAGCCTCTGTTGTGTGCTGCAGCTCTTATGCCTTGAATCATTCTAAGCTCTGGTCAAGATAGAGGAGGTATATCATCTTGGAATTTTGTTGCTGGAGTTCTCGATAAGGATAAAGGCATTTGCACTCTGTTTTACAGACTTCTGTCAAAATTGAGGTGGTATATCATTTTGAAATTGAAACATTGCTTTTAGTTTTCTATTTCTAATATGTTAAATTTGTTACTTTTCATTATGATAGTGGAATTGGCATTTGAGTTTCCTGATGAAGACCACACTTGTAAGGTGTCGTGTTTCTATATATGATCCGGTATGATGGTTGGTGTGTGGTCCTGAATGGATAAGGCTTCTGCTCCTCCATTAGTTTCTGGCAGCATTTACATGGAAGAGGTTCATGTTCAGGTTTGGGTGCTTTGCATTTTTAATTTGACTTCTTTTGTTTATTTCTTCTTGGGGAAACTCTGTCTGCCCATTTTGACTAGGTGCTGAAACATTGGTGTCTAATACAGTTCTTTGTCTGTTATGTAGCTGGCGACGAATTGTATTTCATAGTTGGCTCTCAGCACATTCCTTTTGGTGCATCCTCTCAGGTAAGCTTTATAATGCATACACCAGAAGCCTTTAGAGCTATATGTTCAACAGATTATATTCTTGTTTTTTCTTTTTCTTTTTTTGTCGTCTTCCACTTGATTTTTATTTATTCGGTTTCAGGCCCTTGGTGGTTTCCTAAGTGGTTCTCTTGAACTGGTGTCACAAATTCGAAATTTGCATCATATTTTGTGGGGAGCTATTAACACGGTAAGTCATTTCCACATAGCTGAGCTTTGACTGATACATTATGAAAGTCTTTTCCATGAAAGGATATTGTAATTGATTATTGTGCCTGACATTGTGCAAATGTCTTCACAGAATGCATCCTACCTATTGATCAGAGGCATGGAAACGGTGCATCTCTGTGTACCGCAGCAGAATTCCACTGCATTAAGGATGGCCAAACTTTTAGAGGCATATCCCAAGGTACCATGACATTAATATGCTCTATATCTTGTCTTGATTCCACCTGCTTATTTATATTATTGATTTGTTATTCTTGTAAAATGGATTTTTTAAAATTGTTATATCAGCTTACGCATGAGTGTGGTTGAATTGTGTTTTATATTAAAATTGAAATGTATGGTGGAAGTATATTATTCTATTTTAGCAGACTTATATTTCTTTGCTTTTCATCATTCATCTGGATGATGTGTATTTTTATGTTGCATTTTCCCCCCATATACATTGAAGCTATGTTTGGTTTAGTCTTTAGAGTGGGGGAGGGGCCCCGTGCAAGGGATTCTAAAGGAGATGAGGGAAGAGGTTCTAAATCTTACCGTGTTTGGTTAGAGGGAAGTGAGGGGAGTGGAAATTTCCCTCTTGTTTGGTTTATGAGGGGAGGAGAGGTATTTTAAAACTATTTTACTTTTACTGCCCTCATTTTCAAAACAAAAGTTTTAGTTTCAAAAATGAGGAAGGACATTTTAGTCTAACACAATTTATCTCCCTTCCAAATTCTCCCAATTTTGGAGGGAACCAAAATTAAATTAGGATGAGTTTTGGCCCCTCCCATTTCCCTCCCCTCCTCCCAAAATTTGAACCAAACATGATAGTTTTAAAATTTTCCTCTGCTCTCCATTCCCCCTACCAAACACTGAAAATGTTTGGCACACAGTATTTGCTTATACCGTTTTCTTGTTCTGTGTAGGGCTGTCTATATGAAAAGCATTGACCCAGATACAGCAACAACTTAACATATATGATGTGGTGTATGTGAAGTACTATGATAAGGTTTGTTACACATGATTATGACTTCAATTGTTTTCTCTTGTGTTGTTTATTGTCATTATCTCGCATAAATACTGTTGGCTGTTTGTTCTATATGTTTATTAAGTTTACCGTTAGTTTTAGTTCTTAAGAGATTGATTTATATTTACTTTGATTTTTTTATAGATTGTGCATTTTCCCGAACCCCTGAAATTGGATATTGTCGTTAGCTTTCCAGTTCACGTCACGACTTTCATCTTCGTTTTGATCCGTGGTATCAGGTTTCATGCCTTTTCTTGTCCCCTCATTTTGCTGCTAGTGAATAATTTATTCTCAAATGTATATGTGTCTGTGTTAAGTCCTTATTTGGAGAAAGCATTAGATGATATAGCTCACCTAGTTAAAATTTTATGTATTGTGTCTTAAATAGGAAGCATAAGCGCTGGATAGTTAACATATGAGTGGGATGAGGTTCGAGTTTGAATATACCAGCTTTAGATGTGGTAAACGTAGGATGCGTAGGCAGAATTCGAGTGTAGGCTGAATGGAGGAGCAGAGAGTAGAGGTGGAAAAGAATTAGAAAGTGGAATAGGAGATATATTAGATGTTTAGGATAAAAAAGAAGTATAAGTTGGTGAAGGTGAATGCGGAGAAGGAATTAAAACATGTGAAGGAGGAGAAGAGGGTGAAGATTTAGGTGGACCAATATGAATTGAAGGAGCAGTATAAGGACGAGCAGTAGGAGGAGAGGAGGAATCACACCCAGGTGAGTAATAGTTGTAGAGGAAGTGTTTTTTGAAGGAGGTGAAATGGTGAAAGAAGGAAATTTGGACTCATGAAATTTAACATCTCTAGAGATTTAAAAAGTGGAAGAGGAGATGGATTAGATGAATGAAAATAGAAAAAGAAGAATTTGGTGAAAGTGAATGAGGAGAAGGAATAGAACCCTGGGAAGGAAGAGAAGAGAGGGAAGATTCAAGTGAAACATTAAGAATTGAAGGAGGAGTATCACAATGAGCAGTAAAAGGAGAGTAGTAATCATTCCAAGGAGAGTATAAGTTGGCGTAGAAAAGTGATTTTGGAATGTGGTGAAGTGATGAAAGAAGGAAGTTGGGACTCATGAAATTTAACATGTCTACAGAATTAGAAAGAGGAATATGAGATGTATTAGATGCGGTTTAAAAAGTAAGAGGAGAATTTGGTGAAGGTGATTGAGGGGAAGAGAGTGAAAAATGGGAAGGAGTAGGAGGGTTAATATTCAAGTGAATCATTAACAGTTTAAGGAGCAATGTTTGGATGAATAGTAGGATGAGATGTGGAATCACTTCAAGGTTAGTAATAGTTGGAGACGAAGAACTGAGTTTTGAAGGAGGTGAAGTGGTGATTGTAAGTAATTTGGACTCATGAAATTTAGCATCTCCTGAGCATTAGAAAGTGGAATAGAAGATGGTTTTAATTAGATGGGGAGGAAGAAGAAAATGGAGAAGTTGGTTAAGGTTAAGTAGAGAACGGTAGGATATGTGGGAAGGAGGAGGAGAGGGTGAAGATCTAAGTGAACCATTAAGGATTGAAGGAACAGTATACGGATGGGCAGTAGGAGGAGAGAAGGTATACTCTAAGCCGAGTAATATTTGGAGAAGTAATTTTTGAAGGACGTGAAGTGGTGATTGAAGGAAATTTGGACTCTTAAACTTCAACATTTCTATAAAACTAAAAAGCGGAATACGAGACAGATTAGATTAGATGGATAGGATGAAGAAGAATGAGAAGTTGGTGAAGGTTAATGTGGAGAAGGAAGTGAAACATGAGTAGGAGGAGACAATAAAGATTCAAGAGAGCCATTAAGCATTGGAGGAGCAGTATTAGGAATCATTCCAAGGCGATTAATTGTTGGACAAGAAAAAATTGTTTTTATTGAAGAAGGTGAAGTGATGAAAGAAGGAAATTCGGACTTATGAACTTTAATATATTTAGAGAAATAGAACGTGGTGATGATTCAAGTGAACCTTGAAGAATTGAAATAGGAGTATAAGGATGAACAGTAGATAATAGTTTGAGAAGATGAAGTGATGAAAGATGTAACTTTGGACAAGTGAAAGTTAACATCTGTACAGAATTTGAAAGTGGAATAGGAGATAAGTTGGATTAGATGAGGAGGAAATAGAAGAAGGAGAAGTTGGTTAAGGTGAATGTGTAGAAGGAAGTGAAGCTTGGGAAGGAGGATGAACAGTAGATAATATTTTGAGAAGATGAAGTGATGAAAGATGTAATTTTGGACAAGGGAAATTTAACATCTGTACAGAATTTGAAAGTGGAATAGGAGATAAGTTGGATTAGATGAGGAGGAAATAGAAGAAGGAGAAGTTGGTTAAGGTGAATGAGTAGAAGGAAGTGAAGCTTGGGAAGGAGGATGAGAGTGTGATGAATTCAAGTGAAACTTTAAAAGTTAAAATACCAGTATATGGATGGGCAGTAAGATGAGAGGAGAATCTCTCCAAGGTGAGTAATTGTGGGAGAAGAAGTGATTTTTTAAGGATGTGAAGTGATGAAAAAATTAAATTTGGACTAAAGAAATTTAACATGTCTAGGGATTTAGCTAGTGGAATTGGAGATGAATTAGACATGTGACAGAAGAAAAAGAAAGAAAAGTTGGTGAATGTGATGGAGAAACAAAAGGAAGAGAAACATGAGAAGGAAGAGGAGAGAGTGGTGATTCTTGTGAACCATTAAGAAATGAAGGGGGAGTATACGGATGAACAGTAGATAATAGTTGGAGAAGATGAAGTGATGAAAGATGTAATTTTGGACATGTGAAATTAAACATCTGTACAGAATTTGAAAGTGGAATAGGAGATAAGTTGGATTAGATGATGAGGAGGAAATAGAAGAAGGAGAAGTTGGTTAAGGTGAATGAGTAGAAGGAAGTGAAGCTTGGGAAGGAGGATGAACAGTATATAATAGTTGGACAAGATGAAGTGATGAAAGATGTAATTTTGGACAACTGAAATTTAACATCTTTACAGAGTTTGAAAGAGGAATAGGAGAAAAGTTGGATTAGATGAGGAGGAAATAGAAGAAGGAGAAGTTGGTTAAGGTGAATGAGTAGAAGGAAGTGAAGCTTGGGAAGGAGGATGAGGGTGTGATGATTCAAGTGAAACTTTAAAAGTTAAAATGCCAGTATATGGATGAGCAGTAAGATGAGAGGAGAACCTCTCCAAGGTGAGTAATTGTGGGAGAAGAAGTGATTTTTTAAGGATGTGAAGTAATGAAAGAATTAAATTTGGACTAAAGAAATTTAACATGTCAAGAGATTTAGCTTGTGGAATTGGAGATGAATTAGACATGTGACAGAAGAAAAAGAGAGAAAAGTTGGTGAATGTGATGGAGAAACAAATGGAAGAGAAACATGAGAAGGAAGAGGAGAGAGTGGTGATTCATGTGAACCATTAAGAAATGAAGGGGGAGTATAAGGATGAACAGTAGATAATAGTTGGAGAAGATGAAGTGATGAAAGATGTAATTTTGGACAAGTGAAATTAAACATCTGTACAGAATTTGAAAGTGGAATAGGAGATAAGTTGGATTAGATGAGGAGGAAATAGAAGAAGGAGAAGTTGGTTAAGGTGAATGAGTAGAAGGAAGTGAAGCTTGGGAAGGAGGATGAGAGTGTGATGATTCAAGTGAAACTTTAAAAGTTAAAATACCAGTATATGGATGAGCAGTAAGATGAGAGGAAAATATCTCCAAGGTGAGTAATTGTGGGAGAAGAAGTGATTTTTTATGGATGTGAAGTGATGAAGGAATTAAATTTGGACTAAAGAAATTTAACATGTCTAGAGATTTAGCTAGTGGAATTGGAGATGAATTAGACATGTGACAGAAGAAAAAGAAAGAAAAGTTGGTGAATGTGATGGAGAAACAAAAGGAAGAGAAACATGAGAAGGAAGAGGAGAGAGTGGTGATTCATGTGAACCATTAAGAATGAAGGGGGAGTGTAAGGATGAACAGTAGATAATAGTTGGAGAAGATGAAGTGATGAAAGATGTAATTTTGGACAAGTGAAGTTAAACATCTGTACAGAATTTGAAAGTGGAATAGGAGATAAGATGGATTAGATGAGGAGGAAATAGAAGAAGGAGAAGTTGGTTAAGGTGAATGAGTAGAAGGAAGTGAAGCTTGGGAAGGAGGATGAACAGTATATAATAGTTGGACAAGATGAAGTGATGAAAGATGTAATTTTGGACAAGTGAAATTTAACATCTGTACAGAGTTTGAAAGTGGAATAGGAGATAAGTTGGATTAGATGAGGAGGAAATAGAAGAAGGAGAAGTTGGTTAAGGTTAATGAGTAGAAGGAAGTGAAGCTTGGGAAGGAGGATGAGAGTGTGATGATTCAAGTGAAACTTTAAAAGTTAAAATACCAGTATATGGATGAGCAGTAAGATGAGAGGAGAATCTCTCCAAGGTGAGTAATTGTGGCAGAAGAAGTGATTTTTTAAGGATGTGAAGTGATGAAAGAATGTAATTTGGACTAAAGAAATTTAACATGTCTAGAGATTTAGCTAGTGGAATAGGAGATGAATTAGACGTGTGACAGAAGAAAAAGAAAGAAAAGTTGGTGAAAGTGATGGAGAAAAAAAAGGAAGAGAAACATGAGAAGGAAGAGGAGAGAGTGGTGATTCATGTGAACCATTAAGAAATGAAGGGGCAGTCTAAGTATGACCAGTTGGAGGAAGGAGGAATCAGTCCAAGCCCAAGGTGAGTAATTTTTTAAGAAGAAGAAGTGATTTTGGAATAAGGTGCAGTGGTGAAAGAAAGAAATTTGGACACTTGAAATTTTACATCTTTAGAGAAATAGAAATTGGAATAGGAGATGTATTAGAGGAATGAAAGAAGAAAAAGACGGAGAAATTGGTGAAAGTGAATGAGAAGTATGAAGAAGTAATTGTGGAAGAAGAAGTGATTTTGTAAGGATGTGAAGTGGTGAAAGAATGAAATTTGGACCCATGAGATTTAACATGTCTAGAGATTTAGCAAGTGGAATAGGAGATGAATTAGACGTGTAACAGAAGTAAAAGAAAGAGAAGTTGGTGAAAGTGATGGAGAAAAAAAAGGAAGAGAAACATGGGAAGGAAGAGGAGACAGTGGTGGTTCAAGTGAACCATTAAGAAATGAAGGGGCAGTATATGTATGACCAGTTGGGGGTAGGAGGAATCACTGCAAGCCCAAGGTGTGTAATTTTTGAAGAAGAAGAAGAAGTGATTTTAGAATAAGGTGCAGTGGTGAAAGAAAGAAATTTGGACACTTGAAATTTTACATCTCTAGAGAATTAGAAAGTTGAATAGGAGATGTATTAGATAAATGAAAGAAGAAAAAGACGGAGAAATTGGTGAAAGTGAATGAGAAGTAAGAGAAACATGGCATGGATGAGGAGAGAGTGAAGATTCCAGTGAACTATTACGAATTAAAGGGGCCGTATAACGATAAGCAGTAGGAGGAGAGGAGGTGTCACTCCGAGGAGAGTATAAGTTGGCGAAGAAGAGTGATTTTTGAATGAAGGGAAGTAATGAAAGATGAAAATTCAGACTCACTCCACGGTGGATAATTGTTGTAGAAGGTGAAGTGATTTTTTAATGAGTTGAAGTGGTGAAACTGGAATAAGAGCTGGATTAGATGTGTTGAAGAAAATGAAAGAGAAGTTAGTGAAAGTTAATGAGGAAGAAGGAAAAGATACATGGGAAGGAATAGGGGAGAGTTAATATTCAAGTGTACAATTAAGAATTGAAAGAGCAAAGTAACGATGAGCCGTTGGTGGAGTGGAGGAATCACTCCAAGGTGACTTGATGAAAGAAGGAATTTCCGACTCATGAATTTTACATCTCTAGAGACTTAGATATGGAATAAGAGATGGAATAGACAGGGAGAAAGAAGAAAAAGAAGGAGAAGATGGTTAATGTGAATGAGGAGAAGGTTGAGAAACATTGGAAAGAGGATGAGAGGACCAGTATAAGGATGAGCAGTAGTAGGAGAGGAGGAATAACTCAAAGTTGAGTAATTCTGTGATAAGAAGAAGTGATTTTTTAAGGATTTGAAGTGGTGAAAGAAGAAATTTGGACTCATGAAATTTAACATCCTTAGAGAATTATCAAGTGGAATATGAGATGGATTAGGGTGTTAGGATTCGGGTGACACATTAAGAGTTGATGGAGCAAGGATGAGCAGTAAAACTAGAATTTTATATTTGTTTATTAAGACTACTTTTGTTTTTGCATTGGTTCGCTTAAACTACATTTTTTTATTTTTCCCTTAAACAACTGCTTTTGTTTTTTCTTGATTAAACTACAGTATGCTTGCTTGTTATCTTTTTATATTTGGTTGCATATCAATACTTTTTTTGTATTAAAACACTTGTTACATCTGCTTACATAATCTTTTCCCCATTTTCTTGGGTAAAATTGTTTTTACATTTTGATAGCATTAAAATAAAATTTTTTTGCCACTTTTTTACCTAGAAACTATTCTTTTTTTTTTTTTTGCATTTGTTTGCCAAATCATATTTTTATATTTGTTTATAGGATAACACTTATTTTCATTTGTTTCCTATATACTCATCTTCAAATCTATTTTCTCAAGTTTGTTCGTGAGATGTTCTTATCTAATGTATTTGAAGCATTTGCTTAGAAAGAGCTGCAGCATACAATGTGGTGCATGTGAAGTATTGGTTCAGGTTTGTAACATCTCAAAATGACATCATTTCATGTCTACTATGTTTTCTATTCTCGTAAATTTCGATAAATATTGATAGCTGTTTATTCTCTATTATTGTTTAATTGACTGTCTGCTTTATTTCGTGAAGTGATTGATTTATATTAACTTTGATTTCTGTTAATTTGTGCATTTGCAGGAACCCCTGAATTTGGATATTTTTATTAGCTTTCCAGATTTCCAGATCAAAGTTTTCATGTAGTTTGTGATCCCTGATCTCAGGTTTCCTGTCTGTTCATCTCCTGTCACTTTGCTGCCTCAGATTGATCTATTCTCAAGTGACTATGTTTATGTGTATTGGTAGAGTTCTTATTTGGAGAAAACAAGAGATCTTTAGGCTCATCTAATGTTTTTTTTTACTGTGTCTTAATTAATAGGATAAGCGCTTGATAAGCTAGTACCTGGTGATTATAAAGATTTAAGGTTCCAGCCTCTGTTGTGTGCTGCAGCTCTTATGCCTTGAATCATTCTAAGCTCTGGTCAAGATAGAGGAGGTATATCATCTTGGAATTTTGTTGCTGGAGTTCTCGATAAGGATAAAGGCATTTGCATTCTGTTTTACAGACTTCTGTCAAAATTGAGGTGGTATATCATTTTGAAATTGAAACATTGCTTTTAGTTTTCTATTTCTAATATGTTAAATTTGTTACTTTTCATTATGATAGTGGAATTGGCATTTGAGTTTCCTGATGAAGACCACACTTGTAAGGTGTCGTGTTTCTATATATGATCCGGTATGATGGTTGGTGTGTGGTCCTGAATGGATAAGGCTTCTGCTCCTCCATTAGTTTCTGGCAGCATTTACATGGAAGAGGTTCATGTTCAGGTTTGGGTGCTTTGCATTTTTAATTTGACTTCTTTTGTTTATTTCTTCTTGGGGAAACTCTGTCTGCCCATTTTGACTAGGTGCTGAAACATTGGTGTCTAATACAGTTCTTTGTCTGTTATGTAGCTGGCGACGAATTGTATTTCATAGTTGGCTCTCAGCACATTCCTTTTGGTGCATCCTCTCAGGTAAGCTTTATAATGCATACACCAGAAGCCTTTAGAGCTATATGTTCAACAGATTATATTCTTGTTTTTTCTTTTTCTTTTTTTGTCGTCTTCCACTTGATTTTTATTTATTCGGTTTCAGGCCCTTGGTGGTTTCCTAAGTGGTTCTCTTGAACTGGTGTCACAAATTCGAAATTTGCATCATATTTTGTGGGGAGCTATTAACACGGTAAGTCATTTCCACATAGCTGAGCTTTGACTGATACATTATGAAAGTCTTTTCCATGAAAGGATATTGTAATTGATTATTGTGCCTGACATTGTGCAAATGTCTTCACAGAATGCATCCTACCTATTGATCAGAGGCATGGAAACGGTGCATCTCTGTGTACCGCAGCAGAATTCCACTGCATTAAGGATGGCCAAACTTTTAGAGGCATATCCCAAGGTACCATGACATTAATATGCTCTATATCTTGTCTTGATTCCACCTGCTTATTTATATTATTGATTTGTTATTCTTGTAAAATGGATTTTTTAAAATTGTTATATCAGCTTACGCATGAGTGTGGTTGAATTGTGTTTTATATTAAAATTGAAATGTATGGTGGAAGTATATTATTCTATTTTAGCAGACTTATATTTCTTTGCTTTTCATCATTCATCTGGATGATGTGTATTTTTATGTTGCATTTTCCCCCCATATACATTGAAGCTATGTTTGGTTTAGTCTTTAGAGTGGGGGAGGGGCCCCGTGCAAGGGATTCTAAAGGAGATGAGGGAAGAGGTTCTAAATCTTACCGTGTTTGGTTAGAGGGAAGTGAGGGGAGTGGAAATTTCCCTCTTGTTTGGTTTATGAGGGGAGGAGAGGTATTTTAAAACTATTTTACTTTTACTGCCCTCATTTTCAAAACAAAAGTTTTAGTTTCAAAAATGAGGAAGGACATTTTAGTCTAACACAATTTATCTCCCTTCCAAATTCTCCCAATTTTGGAGGGAACCAAAATTAAATTAGGATGAGTTTTGGCCCCTCCCATTTCCCTCCCCTCCTCCCAAAATTTGAACCAAACATGATAGTTTTAAAATTTTCCTCTGCTCTCCATTCCCCCTACCAAACACTGAAAATGTTTGGCACACAGTATTTGCTTATACCGTTTTCTTGTTCTGTGTAGGGCTGTCTATATGAAAAGCATTGACCCAGATACAGCAACAACTTAACATATATGATGTGGTGTATGTGAAGTACTATGATAAGGTTTGTTACACATGATTATGACTTCAATTGTTTTCTCTTGTGTTGTTTATTGTCATTATCTCGCATAAATACTGTTGGCTGTTTGTTCTATATGTTTATTAAGTTTACCGTTAGTTTTAGTTCTTAAGAGATTGATTTATATTTACTTTGATTTTTTTATAGATTGTGCATTTTCCCGAACCCCTGAAATTGGATATTGTCGTTAGCTTTCCAGTTCACGTCACGACTTTCATCTTCGTTTTGATCCGTGGTATCAGGTTTCATGCCTTTTCTTGTCCCCTCATTTTGCTGCTAGTGAATAATTTATTCTCAAATGTATATGTGTCTGTGTTAAGTCCTTATTTGGAGAAAGCATTAGATGATATAGCTCACCTAGTTAAAATTTTATGTATTGTGTCTTAAATAGGAAGCATAAGCGCTGGATAGTTAACATATGAGTGGGATGAGGTTCGAGTTTGAATATACCAGCTTTAGATGTGGTAAACGTAGGATGCGTAGGCAGAATTCGAGTGTAGGCTGAATGGAGGAGCAGAGAGTAGAGGTGGAAAAGAATTAGAAAGTGGAATAGGAGATATATTAGATGTTTAGGATAAAAAAGAAGTATAAGTTGGTGAAGGTGAATGCGGAGAAGGAATTAAAACATGTGAAGGAGGAGAAGAGGGTGAAGATTTAGGTGGACCAATATGAATTGAAGGAGCAGTATAAGGACGAGCAGTAGGAGGAGAGGAGGAATCACACCCAGGTGAGTAATAGTTGTAGAGGAAGTGTTTTTTGAAGGAGGTGAAGTGGTGAAAGAAGGAAATTTGGACTCATGAAATTTAACATCTCTAGAGATTTAAAAAGTGGAAGAGGAGATGGATGAAAATAGAAAAAGAAGAATTTGGTGAAAGTGAATGAGGAGAAGGAATAGAACCATGGGAAGGAAGAGAAGAGAGGGAAGATTCAAGTGAAACATTAAGAATTGAAGGAGGAGTATCACAATGAGCAGTAAAAAGAGAGTAGTAATCATTCCAAGGAGAGTATAAGTTGGCGTAGAAAAGTGATTTTGGAATGTGGTGAAGTGATGAAAGAAGGAAGTTGGGACTCATGAAATTTAACATGTCTACAGAATTAGAAAGAGGAATATGAGATGTATTAGATGCGGTTTAAAAAGTTAGAGGAGAATTTGGTGAAGGTGATTGAGGGGAAGAGAGTGAAAAATGGGAAGGAGTAGGAGGGTTAATATTCAAGTGAATCATTAACAGTTTAAGGAGCAATGTTTGGATGAATAGTAGGATGAGATGTGGAATCACTTCAAGGTTAGTAATAGTTGGAGACGAAGAACTGAGTTTTGAAGGAGGTGAAGTGGTGATTGTAAGTAATTTGGACTCATGAAATTTAGCATCTCCTGAGCATTAGAAAGTGGAATAGAAGATGGTTTTAATTAGATGGGGTGGAAGAAGAAGATGGAGAAGTTGGTTAAGGTTAAGTAGAGAACGGTAGGATATGTGGGAAGGAGGAGGAGAGGGTGAAGATCTAAGTGAACCATTAAGGATTGAAGGAACAGTATACGGATGGGCAGTAGGAGGAGAGAAGGTATACTCTTAGCCGAGTAATATTTGGAGAAGTAATTTTTGAAGGACGTGAAGTGGTGATTGAAGGAAATTTGGACTCTTAAACTTCAACATTTCTATAAAACTAAAAAGCGGAATACGAGACAGATTAGATTAGATGGATAGGATGAAGAAGAATGAGAAGTTGGTGAAGGTTAATGTGGAGAAGGAAGTGAAACATGAGAAGGAGGAGACAATAAAGATTCAAGAGAGCCATTAAGCATTGGAGGAGAAGTATTAGGAATCATTCCAAGGCGTTTAATTGTTGGACAAGAAAAAATTGTTTTTATTGAAGAAGGTGAAGTGATGAAAGAAGGAAATTCGGACTTATGAACTTTAATATATTTAGAGAAATAGAACGTGGTGATGATTCAAGTGAACCTTGAAGAATTGAAATAGGAGTATAAGGATGAACAGTAGATAATAGTTGGGAGAAGATGAAGTGATGAAAGATGTAACTTTGGACAAGTGAAAGTTAACATCTGTACAGAATTTGAAAGTGGAATAGGAGATAAGTTGGATTAGATGAGGAGGAAATAGAAGAAGGAGAAGTTGGTTAAGGTGAATGTGTAGAAGGAAGTGAAGCTTGGGAAGGAGGATGAACAGTGGATAATATTTTGAGAAGATGAAGTGATGAAAGATGTAATTTTGGACAAGGGAAATTTAACATCTGTACAGAATTTGAAAGTGGAATAGGAGATAAGTTGGATTAGATGAGGAGGAAATAGAAGAAGGAGAAGTTGGTTAAGCTGAATGAGTAGAAGGAAGTGAAGCTTGGGAAGGAGGATGAGAGTGTGATGAATTCAAGTGAAACTTTAAAAGTTAAAATACCAGTATATGGATGAGCAGTAAGATGAGAGGAGAATCTATCCAAGGTGAGTAATTGTGGGAGAAGAAGTGATTTTTTAAGGATGTGAAGTGATGAAAGAATTAAATTTGGACTAAAGAAATTTAACATGTCTAGAGATTTAGCTAGTGGAATTGGAGATGAATTAGACATGTGACAGAAGAAAAAGAAAGAAAAGTTGGTGAATGTGATGTAGAAACAAAAGGAAGAGAAACATGAGAAGGAAGAGGAGTGAGTGGTGATTCATGTGAACCATTAAGAAATGAAGGGGGAGTGTAAGGATGAACAGTAGATAATAGTTGGAGAAGATGAAGTGATGAAAGATGTAATTTTGGACAAGTGAAATTAAACATCTGTACAGAATTTGAAAGTGGAATAGGAGATAAGATGGATTAGATGAGGAGGAAATAGAAGAAGGAGAAGTTGGTTAAGGTGAATGAGTAGAAGGAAGTGAAGCTTGGGAAGGAGGATGAACAGTATATAATAGTTGGACAAGATGAAGTGATGAAAGATGTAATTTTGGACAAGTGAAATTTAACATCTTTACAGAGTTTGAAAGTGGAATAGGAGAAAAGTTGGATTAGATGAGGAGGAAATAGAAGAAGGAGAAGTTGGTTAAGGTGAATGAGTAGAAGGAAGTGAAGCTTGGGAAGGAGGATGAGGGTGTGATGATTCAAGTGAAACTTTAAAAGTTAAAATGCCAGTATATGGATGAGCAGTAAGATAAGAGGAGAATCTCTCCAAGGTGAGTAATTGTGGGAGAAGAAGTGATTTTTTAAGGATGTGAAGTGATGAAAGAATTAAATTTGGACTAAAGAAATTTAACATGTCTAGAGATTTAGCTTGTGGAATTGGAGATGAATTAGACATGTGACAGAAGAAAAAGAGAGAAAAGTTGGTGAATGTGATGGAGAAACAAATGGAAGAGAAACATGAGAAGGAAGAGGAGAGAGTGGTGATTCATGTGAACCATTAAGAAATGAAGGGGGAGTATAAGGATGAACAGTAGATAATAGTTGGAGAAGATGAAGTGATGAAAGATGTAATTTTGGACAAGTGAAATTAAACATCTGTACAGAATTTGAAAGTGGAATAGGAGATAAGTTGGATTAGATGAGGAGGAAATAGAAGAAGGAGAAGTTGGTTAAGGTGAATGAGTAGAAGGAAGTGAAGCTTGGGAAGGAGGATGAGAGTGTGATGATTCAAGTGAAACTTTAAAAGTTAAAATACCAGTATATGGATGAGCAGTAAGATGAGAGGAGAATCTCTCCAAGGTGAGTAATTGTGGGAGAACCTTACGGTTGATAAGGCTCAATATCAGAGACTTGTGGGGAAGCTCATTTATCTATCTCACACTAGGCCTGACATAGCTTATCCTGTTAGTGTTGTCAGTCAATTCATGCATGACCCACAGGAGAGACACTTACAGGCTGTGGATAGAATCTTGCAGTATCTGAAGGCAAGTCCAGGGAGAGGTCTGCTGTTTAAGAAGAGTGAGCAGTTGTCTATGGAGGTTTATACTGATGCAGATTATGCAGGGTCAATTGTTGACAGGAGATCCACTACAGGATATTGTATGTTCTTGGGTGGAAATTTAGTTACATGGAGGAGCAAGAAGCAGAATGTAGTTGCCAGATCAAGCGCAGAGGCAGAGTTTAGAGCCATGGCTCAAGGAGTTTGTGAACTGTTGTGGATGAAGATCATACTGGATGATTTGAAAATAAAGTATGAAGCTCCCATGAGACTCTTCTGTGATAATAAATCTGCCATTAGTATTGCTCATAATCCAGTCCAACACGACAGAACAAAGCACATAGAGATAGACCGGCACTTCATCAAAGAGAAATTGGATAGTGGTCTAATATCTACACAGTATGTCCCCTCAGGACTTCAGTTGGCTGATGTGCTCACCAAAGGACTTCCCTTGGAGCGGTTTCGAGAGCTTACTTGCAAGCTGGGAATGATAGATATTCATTCACCAGCTTGAGGGGGGGTGTTGTAAATAAGGAATTAATATAAGAATTATTATTAGAAGATTATATTCAGTATTAGGAGATTTATTCTCTGATTAGGAGATTGTGTACATAATTAGTTATTTCCTTATTTAGGATTAGTCTTCTTCTATATAATGTAATTACCCTTTGTATTCTGATTAAGAAGTAATAATACAATTTCTCCTACTTTCAAGTATTATCGCTTAGCTTTTAGAATCTCTGATTTGGAAGAGCTTTAAGTATGTCAGCTTCTTGTTCATGACTTGGAACATGGGAGGCAACAAGAGCCTTAGCCAAGACCTTTTCTCGAACTTCAGTAATATCCATCTCAATGTTCGTGGTTCTGGATTGAAGCATTGGATTGTGACACAAAGCAATAGTGCTTTGATTGTCACAGATGGTTATTGTAATAGGCACAAAAAATTTCAATTAAGTAATTAAGGACCATCTCCAAGGAATTGCAGCAGCAGTGAGATTTACTATCTCTAGAGAATTAGAAAGTGGAATAAGATATTGATTAGACGTGGAGGAAGAAGAAGGAGAAAGAGTTGGCGAAGGTGAATTAGGGTATGTAAGTGAAACATAGGAAGAAGTATGAGATGGTGAGGATTCACGTGAAACATTAAGAATTGAAGGAATAATATATTGATGAGCAGAAGGAGGGGAAGAAGAATAACTTCAGGGTGAATAATAGTTGGATAAGAAGAAGAGATTTTTGAAGGAGGTGAAGTGGAGAAAGAAGAAAATTTGGACTCATGAAATAAAACATTTCCAGAGAATTAGAAAGTGGAAAAAGAGATGGTTAAGATGGTTATGAAGAATAAGAAAGAGAAGATGGTGAAGGTGAATGATGAGAAGGAAGTGAAAACATAGGAAAAATTTGGAACTGGTGAGGATTCAAGTTAACCATTAAGAATTGAAGGAGCAGTATAAAGATGAGCAGTTCGAGGAGAAAAGGAATCTCTCCAATGTGAGTAATAATTGGTTAAGAAGACGTGATTTTTGATGGAGGTGAAGTGGTGAAACAAGGAGATTTGGGCTCATGCAATTGAACATCTATAGAGAATTTGAAAGTGGAATTAGAGATAGATTAGATGGTTATGAAGATGAAGAAAGAGAAGATGGTGAAGGTGAATGATGAGAAGGAAGTGAAACATGGGAAAAATTTGGTGCTGGTGAGGATTCAAGTCAACCATTAAGAATTGAAGGAGCAGTATAAAGATGAGCAGTTCGAGGAGAAAAGGAAACACTCAAATGTGAGTAATAATTGGTTAAGACGTGATTTTTGATGGAGGTGAAGTGGTGAAATAATGAGATTTGGGCTCATGTAATTGAACATCTATAGAGAATTTGAAAGTGGAATAAGAGATGGATTAGATGGGGAAAAAGAAGATGAAAAATAAGTTGGTGCAGGTGAATGAAGAGAAGGAAGTGAAACAGGGGAAGAACTTGGAATCGTGAGGATTAAAGTGAACCATGATGAATTGAAGGGGGATTAAAAAGAAGAGCTGTAGGAGGAGTAGAGGAATACCTTAAGGTGAATAATAAATGCATAAGAAGTTATTTTGGAATGAGTGGCAGTGGAGAAATAAGTAATTTTCAGAATTTGTTGGGACTCGAAAGAAAATTTGACGTAGATATCTTCAATTGATCGAGTATGGTGGAATGTATCTTACCTTTCTGATCTGGGAACTTGCAACTATAATGGTTTTAATGTGTACAATTGTAACAGTTTTCACTTTGGTCTCCAGACCAGTGTACTTGATCCGGCAGATGTTGGAGCCTTGGAATCTGCATTGGAGCAGAACAAAGTGATTGTTGGAGGGTGTAGTTGGTTTCCTTCTATGTATTTCTCTGATATATTTTGAAATCAAATAGTGGTGAAAGAATGAAATTTGGAATGATGAAATTTAACATGTCTAGAGATATAGAAAGTGGAATAGGAGATGAATTAGACGAGTGACAGAAGAAAAAGAAAGAGAAGTTGGTGAAAGTGATGGAGAAAAAGGAAGAGAAACATGGGAAGGAAGAGGATTGAGTGGTGATTCAAGTGAACCATTAAGAAATGAAGGGGCAGTATAAGTATGACCAGTTGGAGGAAGGAGGAATCACTTCAAGCCCAAGGTGAGTAATGTTTGAAGAAGAAGAAGAAGAAGAAGAAGAAGAAGAAGTGATTTTTGAATGAGGTGCAGTGGTGAAAGAAAGAAATTTGGGCACTTGAAATTTACATCTCTAGAGAATTAGAAAGTGGATTAGGAGATGTATTAGATGAATGAAAGAAGAAAAAGTAGGAGAATTGGTGAATGCGTATGAGGAGAAGTAAGAGAAACATGGGATGGATGAGGAGAGATTGAAGATTCCAGTGAACCATTACGAATTGTAGGAGCAGTATAACGATAAGCAGTAGTAGGAGAGGAGTAATCACTCCAAGGAGAGTATAAGTTGGCAAAGAAGAGTGATTTCGGACTCCTGAAATTTAACTTGTGTACACAATTAGAAAGAGCAATATACTAAAGGAGCAGTATTGGTTGTGTGCTATGGCTTTCTGTTCATTCTGTTTTTAACTTGGGAAAAAGAAGAAGGAGAAGTTGGTGAAGGTGAATGAGGAGAAAGAAGTGAAACATGGGAAGGAGGAAGAGAGAGTGAAGATTTAGATGAACCATTAAGAATTGAAGGAGCAGTAAAAAGATGAGAAGTAAGAGGAGAGGAGGAATCACTCCAAGCTGAGTAATTGTTGGAGAAAAAGAAGTTATTTTTGAAGGCGGTAAAGAGGTAAGAGAATGAAATTTCAACTCATGAAATTTAATATATCTAGAGAATTAGAAAGTGGAATAAGAGATGGATTAGTTTTGTGGAAGAAAGAAAAGGAGAAGTTGGTGAAAGTGAATGAGGAGAAAGAACATAAACATATGAATGAAGAGAAGAGAGTGAAAATTCATGTGAACCATTAAGAATAGAAGGAGCAGTTTAAGGATGAGCACTAGGAGAGAAGGAATCACTCCAAGGAGCAGTTGATGAGCAGTATAACGATGAGCAGTTGATGGAGTGGATGAATCACTCCAAGGAGAGTATAAGATGGCAAAGAAGAGTGATTTTTGAATGTGGTGAATTGATGAAAGAAGGAATTTCGGACTCATGAATTTAACATATGTAGAGACTTAGATTGTGAAATAAGGGATGGAATAGACAGGGAAAAAGAATTAAAATAAGGAGAAGATAGTGAAGGTTAATGAGGAGAAACATTGGAAAGAGGATGAGAGGACCAGTATAAGGATGAGCAGTAGGAGAAGAGGAGGAATCACTCGAAGTTTAGTAATTGTGGGACAAGAAGAAGTGATTTTTTAAGAATGTGAAGTGGTGAAAGTAGGAAATTTGAACTCATGAATTTTAACATCCTTAGAGAATTATAAAGTGGAATATGAGATGGATTAGAGGGTGAGGATTCAGGTGAACCATTAAGATTTGGAGGAGAGAGGATGAGCAGTAACACTAGATTTTTGCATTTACTTGTAAGGACTACTTTTGTTTTTGCATTGGTTTGCGTAAACTACTTTTTTGCATTTTTTCCCCCTGAAACAACTTCTTTTCTTTTGTTTGCTTAAACTACAGTTTGCTTGCATCATTTTTTTTTATATTTGGTTGCATAAAAATACTTTCTTGTATTAAAACACTTGTTACATTGGCTTACATAATTTTCCCCCCCATTTTCTTGGGTTGTTTTTTCGCAATTTTGTCCGCATAAAAATTAATCTTTTGTTGCCACTTGTTTATCTACAAACTACTCAATTTTTTTTTTGGACCAATTTTTTGTTTGCATAATCATATTTTTATATTTGTTTATAGAACAACACTTATTTTCATTTGTTTCCTTTACTTATCTTCATATCTATTTTCTCACGTTTGTATTTCAAACATTTGCTTAGATAGGGCTGCAGCATACAATATTGTGCATGTGAAGTACTATGGTGAGGTTTGTAACATCTGAAAATGACTTCATTTTATGTCTCCTCTGTTTTCTATGCTCGTAAATTTAGATAAATATTGTTAGCTGTTTGTTCTCTATTATTGTTTAATTATCTGTTATTGAGCAGATTTTGTTATTCCAAAGGGGTGCTTTGTGGTTCCATTTCTCTTAGTAGTTCATTTAGATGTATGTATAGTGGAGATGGCTGAAACCTGAAATATGATGTTAGTCCACATACCAATTTGCTACGTTGAAAGTGGTTATTGACATATTCTTCACTCAATCCCCTCTTATGACTCCGCGCAAAGTTCAGTACATTTCTGATCTTCATATTCTCGAATTAATCTTTGGTTTTTATTGAGGTAAACCTAGCTTTCTTTGATGTATTTTTCTTTGCGTTCCTCTGTTTCTTTGTCTCTCTTCTTGCTCTTGTTTATTGAAATACCAATCACGTTAAGTGGATTTCGTGGTTGTTGTGGGTGCGTGGTTGAAATAGGACACTTGGTTCTTGTGGACTAATGTTGTATGATACTGCATGTGCATCCAAAGAATAAGGGTGTTTGCGTTTTGTGCCGCTTTTGGCATCATTCATCAATCTGTATCTGAAGGCATTAATGAAATTGACACCTCTTGTTGACTCCTTTCGGAAAACCCTCTAATTATTAAAGAACCGTGGCAATGAGGCTCAGACCTCTCACGACTCGATGTGGTTTGGAGCTGAAAGGACCAATAAGCTGTTGATTCTCATGAGGGAAACTGGTGCCGGTCATAGAGCTTCTGCTGAGGACATCTGTGATGCTTTCCAAATTAAATTTGGTGATGAATGCAGGGTACATTCTAACTCATCCTCTTTTTTTTGTTGCTTAGTTCAACACCTGTTCTTTCAATTGTTGATTCTAGACCTGTTGTTGTTTTTCTTCCATTGAACAAATTAAGTTAGAAAACAGTTTTTTTTTTTGAAAAATGTTTTTGTTTCCCTTCTTTCAAATTTTGTTTTCTGAGGGAGTTTTCTTGGTGTGCGGTATGTTTTTTCTGTGCTTCGTATGTTTCTGTCACATCTGGGGATCTTGTGTTTTTTCTGTGCTTCGTATGTTTCTGTCACATCTGGGGATCTTGTTCACGGGCTCTGTGGCCATGTTTCATTTTCTTCTTGATGTTATTTGCACAGCTTTCTCTCTCTGGAAAAGGAAGATTATGAAAAAGATAACTTTGTACACAACTTGGCCTTTAATTTTCCTTTTGTTTTTGCATATTCATGTAAGCCAAATTTGAGTTGCTGGTGATGATTGGCAGCAGTTCTTGCGACAGAGAATAAGAGACTACATAGCTGGATGTTATGAAATTGACATCTCTTCTAGGATTTTTTTTCATTACCTTCTCTTGTTTTTTCTGAAATTTCATGTTGGTGATGAAGTTCATGCCACCCTCTGAGTTTGTTTCATTCTTGTTTGGACGTTGCTTGATGGAACCAAGCTTGATAGACGATCCTCTAAACTTCTTTCTTCTCTCCATTTGGTAAGCTCTTCACTTCTTCTACTCATTTCCTAGTTTGGGGCAATTCCTCAAATGGCTTGTCATTCTCTCCAAGGAGTGAGAAACTACGGTAAAAAAAAGTTCATGTATACTCTCGTTTGTTTGCTTTTTCTTTCTTCGTTCATTTCTCTTTTTTCTTTTCATATTTTACATTTATATTAGGATTTCCCATTGTATTTTTTTTTTCTTTTGTAATTTGTAGTTCTCTTCATTTGTAATTTTTTCTCTTGTTGAGGACTTTGGACTTTTCTTTTTGGGATCCTTTGGTTGATCCTTATCTTGTTGTTTGTGTGGGTGAGTAGAGACTTTGGACGGTGGACTCTATTGGAAATAGATCATTTGGAGTGATCCTCTAAGGTTGTGTTTTTTTTTATTGCTTTAGTACTTGCTTCTTTCGCCTAGTTACCTTCATCATGGTCGATGCTTTTGGGACTTATTCCTCTCATGTGTTTTCTTTTAAGTCACATGCGGAGCTAAACTTGCAAAATCAAGTCAAAAAATGTTAATCATGAGAAGAAAAGGTAAACGAGTGCCAAAAGACGATAAATGGAGAGAGAAGTCATATATAGTAAGCATAAGAGTGAGTTTAGGTTCCCAGTTTTTTTGAGTTTCATGTGGATTTTGATGAAAATAATGAGAGTAAACAAGAAAGAAAAGGAGTGAGAAGAGGTGAAAGAAAAGAAAATGATGAGAGAAAAAGTATTAGAGGCCTTGCATATGACATCTATTACCTAGTGCCTCTTTACATATTAGTTCTTCATGTGTTCCTTATAGTTCTATAAGACTAATGGACCATGTTTTGAGAAATTTTATTCAAATATATATTATGGTTTATTCTAAGTGTCATAAGCTTTATATTGTGTTTAATGCTTGTTCTTTCTACTTGGATCTTGTAGTCCTTTTAGACTATTAGTGCGCTTTATAAGGATACAACTTAGAAGTATACTAGATATAATTCACGTGCGTTGCACGGGTTTACTTACAATATTCTTATATAATATATATAACATGTTGTACGGGTTTATTTACAACATTTTTAACATTTTATAAAATGATTATCGCTCAATTAATACATAAATATTAAAATATCTTTATTGTAAAATAAAATATAATAATTGTGTTTAGAACCAAGAAAATTAAAATTCAGATTATCAAAAATAGTTAAAATCTTTGCTATTGGATCATGTATTTTACTTCTTAATGTATATCATGAATTTTTTTACGTTAATTAAATAAAAAAATAAAAAATTATGACTAATATATTTCTCATTTTTTTAAAGTAAAAAAATATTTTTAAATCATTATATTAACTCATATTAAACTTCCTGCCACAAACAAATATTTTTTAACTCTTTTTTTGTGCTTACATGTATCCTCCTAATTCAGAGGAATCATCTTTTATAGGCAATCATGCTCGGGTCGAGAATTTTCTCATATTGGTGGAGTTAACTCTTTCAGTGAAGTTTTTTCATCCACAAAACTCGAACATGAGACATTACTTAAGAGAAATCAAACATTCACACATATTTTTTAAAATCAATGTTTTATTAAGATATTTATTTATATAAATTTTCTAATTTTTTATCATTATATAGCTAAAATTGTTCACATGTGCATTATGCGTACTTTTATCAATGTAATTTTTTGGTCGATAAACATCAGTGTAATTTTTTTTATTAGTGTTTGTTTCATTCTTTTTTGTTTCACACTTTTTTAAAGAACTAAAGTGTTATGTTCTGTTCTACCTTATACAACAAATACGAAAATTAGTTGGTAGTTGATTAACTTATTGCATTGTAAATTTTGTTCATCTGTTTTTATTTTAATGTATATAATACAAAATGAATTTTTTTAATTCTTGATGTATTTCTAAAAAACTTTCAAGTGAGTTTTACATTTAGTAGGTAGTTGAATAGCTAATGACTTGAACAAATTTATTCATTTTTAATATTTTAATTTAATGTATTTCATATGAAGGTTTAAAGTGACTTTTACAATTTAGTAGATAGTTGAATAGATTATGATTTAAGAAATTTTATTTAGTTTTTTATTTTATTATTAAAGGTATTAATACAAAAGAAATGTTTTACTATTTAATGCATTTAATGTAAAGGAGTGCAAAAAATTCAAGTCTCCTTTACATATATACTAGAAATAATACACGTGCGTTGCACGAGTTTATTTACACTATTTTTTTAATATAGAATAAAAGTTATTATAGAGTAATTAAATTACCAAATTAGAAATAGTTTTTATTATAAATATAATAGAAAGCCGTGTTGAGACATCAAAAATAATTATTTTGGTGTATTAAATTACTCGTACTCAATTTCTCTTTGTATACAAAATTAATATCACTCAAAATTAGTAATTTATATTTAATAATTAGCATTGGATTAATTTTAAAAGCTTTGGTTGTAACTTGTTCTATTGATTTGGGTTCTATGTTTTTTGGTTTATTATTGTAGTTTCAATTGCAGAGGGGTTGATTTATCATATATCTGGTTGTAAACATTGATACTTAGTTAGAGGGAATATTGTCCCCAAATGTTATTCAATTTTTTTCATAACAACTAATCCTTAAAAACCAATTTAATAATTTATTTATTTAATAATTAATTTGAAAACTCCATAAGTGAATTTGAAATATTTTAAATCAAGTAATAAGGTTTTAATAACATATTTTTTTAATACATTTTTATCAACTATGAAATAATTTTAACTTTATAATCAGTTTTAAATTTAATATCGTAAAATATTATTTACTAAATTTAAATTTATTCAACTTTTGTTATAATTATTTTTCTCTATTATGTTTCCTCATGTTATTTAACTTCTATAAAATATATTAGAAACCATATTTAAAGAATCTTTGTAAAATAGTACATACATTCGATATAGTAATAATAAATACCTTGTACAAACATTTTATTTTAATTTTCAACTATTTTTTCGACATTACTTATTAATAAACATTTTTTTTAAGTAAAAAATAGTAATAATAATTTTTTGGTTATTGTTTAAAAATTTCTCAACTTATGATTAATAACTAAAATTAATTTTAATTTTATTTTCAATTTATAATTATTATGAAAAATTAGTAAATAATATAAACAAATTATTATTAACAATCTATTATTGTCATCAATGTAAAGGTAGTCAATTTCAATTATTATTATTTTTTAAAAATTCACCTCAAGTTGTAATGAATAATTAAAATTTAAATAATTTTAAAATTTAATTTTAAATAAAAGAAATTGAACAGTTTTAAATTTTAATATTTACTTTTAAATATGAGAAATTGAAAAGTTTACTCATTAATAATTAAAATAATGAATAATAAAGTGGATGTAGTTTTTAGTTTAGTTTTCAATTTTTTAATTTAATGTATTTAATAAAAAAGAAATTTATTATTTCTTTATGCGTTTAATGCTACTTTTTCAAGTGTACTTTACATATGTATATAGATATAGAAGATATAGATGGTGCAAGGATTTTGGCTATTCACTAATGGCCAGTACTCATGCATAAATGAAAGAGTATGACTTTTCATCTTTTTCTTTGAATGTATTATGTATCCATTCTACCCTTTAACACATGTTAATGTCACTTCTAAGATTCATCCATCAAAGTAGATATTGAGAAAGATCTTAGAGTTTAGTTCTCTCATAAAGCTTTACATTTTACTACTTAACTTTATTCCTTTCCGGTTTCTTTTTGTTTTACTCTTTTCACTCCTTTTGATATAATACGTACAACTTTTTCTATGTTTCTTGTAGGTTAAGAGGAGATGGGCCTCTCCTACCATTGCTTTGTGAGAATCATGATATTTAACTTTTCCTACTACTTATATTCTCCCTCCTAATGTAAGATAAGATTCGAGGACGAATCATCTTGAGGATGGGGAAGTGACACAAACATGACCCTACTTAATGGTATATTTAGTGCTTGTATTTCTTGCCCATGTAGGATAGGTTGTTGAGCATGTGCTTTAGGTCCAATTATGTAGTAGTCATTGAGTCATATTGGGCCAAGTGTGTAGGCCCATGTTTTAGGCGTCGTCCTCTCTTCTTTACGTCGAAGGGTTTGTTTCTTTTTAGTTTTGCATTCTTTGACCATTTGTTCAGAATTCGCATTGGTGTGAGTTATTATTTTAGAGTTCTCTTTGAGAAGTGTCAAGCGGTTGCACATGCATGCCCTTAATTTATATAATCTATCTTATCCAATATCAAGTGTCAATCGGTTGGGAATTCTTTTCCCAATTATTAGTCAGATACCATTATATTAGTCTCATGTTTAATTCAACAAGTTGGCCCGACTCAACCCGATGTGGTGAGTTTTTTCAACTAGATGAGTCATATCATTTTTATTTAAATTTTGAGAAAAAAGTTGATGCATTGATAGTGTAAAGTTTTTTTACACCGTCAACCAAACATATGATAATGATGTGTCACATCAATTAATGAAATTAATTAGAAAAAACACATTTTCTCACATTCTTGAAATCCGATTGGTTGACTGTGTATAAAAACTTTGCACCGTCAATGCAGAAATTAACCAGTAAAAAAATTTAAATAAAATTTTTTTTATTTTTTTTTAATGAAATAACACCAAATTGAGTTGGAATTTTTATTATTGAAACATGATTTTTTACCATGGTTATCTGAATCGGACTGGGCCGGGAACAGGCCATGCAAGTGGTCAGATTCACCTCTAAAATAGGATGTTCTAAAAATGATCATAACACGTATTAACCGATCAAGAACCGGTAGAACTTGCCAAAACCGGCCGACTCACGGTTTGAATCGATTCTCCTTCGGTCCCTAAAGGAGACAATGTTGTACCTTCGGCGACCAAGTATTTGGTTCTTGAGGAGCGGATTATAAGATGTGTTTCTCTTCCCATAAACCTATGCTAGTACATATGTTTTGAATTTTCCCAGCAATGCGATACCGGTTTTGTCTTCGGGAGATGATGACGGTGGATAATCTCCTTTGGATGATGATGATGGTTTTTCTTGTTTGGCTCGTTTTGAGAATTCTCTAGTTGATTGCGCATGGTTAGAGGTGCAGGTGCTTCTTATCAGTATCTTATTGATTGTGAAGTAAAGTTCTTTGTACGGGTTGATTCTTTTGTTGTGTTGGATGAAATGTATTGGACTACCTATGAGGGATTGGTTATCTATGTCGTGATGAAGGATATTTAGGTGAGGATGGATGCTCTGGGTCGCACAGATTATGATTTCATGGTGGGTGATGACCTTCCATCTCTCATGGATGACGTTCACGGTGGTGGCTCTCCTAGGTTGAGTTTGTGTTCATCAGATGCAGAACCGAGTGGTGGTTTGTTGTTGTTTCAGGTCTTGATCTAGTTCCTGGCCATGTCGGATTTGATGTTGCTGCTCTGATGACTCGAGGGTTGTGCTTGACCAGCATCAAATGAGTTTACAACTATACGGCTATACCACATAATATAACTACTCAACTCAATAATGATATGTTCACACCTCATTTTTTATACACTCTATTTCCACCTATTTTTATTTCTCTCTCTCTCTTCTTATTAATTATCACATCTCATACTTTTTCTCTCTTACTTTTTCTTTTCTTTATATCTCTCTCATCCTTCCACTTCTTTCCACCCCAAAGAAAGGTGTGAAAGCAACATTATTCCTACTCAAATATCTACCAAGAAGGTTCTCTACCTTAGGACATAAAGTCAGCTGGTATTATCACTTACCTGAACTATGAATCAGTTTTCTAAACAACTGGCCTAGTTCATAGAACCCCACACAAACACTTTGAGAACATGCATAAGAGATTTTACTAATTTAGATCTAGAAGTATTAACTCCTAATAATGTCAATGCTAATTTATCTAAAGGTGTGATTCACATTTGAGTTGGCTAAATCTACTTAACCAAGCCACTCTAACCCTCAGAGCATAGAAGCTTTCTAACAGCAGATGGGTTTCGTTCACTGAATTAGCATGCTTGCAAAATGGAGAAACACCAGGTTGGAATTTCAAGACGGTAACCTTGGGACAATTAATGAGAGTAGATATTGTACAGCATAAATACATAGATAAAGCATTTACATTTTTACTCTTGATGAACAGTGTGTATAAAAATCCAATCTACTAAACAAGGTTGACTATTACAACCATTATTTAGGAAGTAACTTTTTTGAGGATATACCAATACATCTATAGATGATAGTTTAGAAAAAATTACATTCAGATTCAGGTGCACCATGAATCTGGTTAAAGTTTTGTTTCCATAATTAAGAGTCAGAAAGAAAGGCTCTTTGGCTAAATACTGCTGAAGAGTGAAGACGACTCGCAGGCATGCAATGCAGTGCATATATTAGTCTTCTCCAGGAATTTCTCTGCATTGTCAAAAACAAAGGGCCCATACTCGAAAACCAACTTCTTGCACTGCAAACATTTTGGAAGAGAAATTAGAAAAATCTTCAATTAATGGAAAGAATAACTTGAATTGGAAAATTATGATCTTGTGCACTTCCTATATAGTATAAAAAAAATCTCCGGCCTGTGAATGCATATTTTCCTAGTTCATGATGCATGATAGCAAATCAAGTTCCTTTGATGACTCCTTGGCTCTGACTCTATCTGTAGGTAATTGTAGTAGTAGTACTAGTTTGCTTCTCTAGGAGAAGCAAAAAGCCTAGAGTTTAATTTTTGTGCTCTGTGAGTGCAAAGATTTTTTAATCTGTCAGTTAATCACATTTCAAAGACATCTCACATCAATCAGTTTAGTTAAATACAAAAACTGTTTTTTTTTACATCTTTTAAATCTATTTTTTTTTCACATTAAAATCAATTACTGATGCAGTACATGAAATTGTCATTATAAGGAAATTACTGCAGATCCAAGCATGAAAATTTGAGATGTTGGATAAAAATTGAAACTTGAAACTTCATTTTATTGAATTTGAACTGAAGGATAGATTCCATGCCACATTGTGTTTATAAATGCAAGGGTAACTCAATAAATAAGAGAATGGAAAACTGAGGAATTTCTCAGATTTGTCTTACCTTACTGGCGTACTTATCAACAGAACTGCACACCTTCAGTAGTGTCTCAATTATCTCGAGCTGATATTTTAAAAATAAATGATCAGTATTTAATAAAACTAAAGGTAACTTAAACCAAGAAGGGGCAAAATTAGGATTACAAGTTTGCTAATATCTGGACAGACAGAAAAATTCCAAATCACATTTCACTTGTGTTGCTGGATGATGAAATTACTTACCTTAGTGCCAGGATCTTTTAACTTTAACAATAGTGCTGAAACAGTATCTTTGCAAAACTCGCAGCTGTTTTCTTGAACTTGTAAGGAAGTACTTGCAATGTTCTGACAGAGGTTGACCTTGTTGCAGAAATCTCCAGGCTGAACTGCAGCTATTTCTAAGAAGAAAAGAGGAGCATAATAGTCCACCAAAGCAATGCACTGCAGTCCAGAAGAAACAGATGAATTCATATGGGATCTGATTGTGATTCATCACATATGCAGCCTTTAAAGTCCTAAAATGTGCTCAAGATTGTTTGACTAGGGGACTATTGTCTTACATCCAGGGACGGAACCAGGTACTTCGAAAGTAGGGCTGATGAGGAAAAATATCTTGATATAACAAGTATTCAAATGTTGTATTATCCCCCTATCAAAAAAATTTACTACCACTTTTCCAATTATCATAGCCTTGGCGCAACGGTAAGGTTGCTGTCATGTGATTTTGTGGTCACAAGTTTGACCATTGAATCAGCATCTTGCAAAAATGCCATGTAACGTTGCCTACATTAGATTCACAAAGTGGTCTGGCCTCTCCCTGGACCTCGCTCATAGCGTGAGCTTTTACAGCATCAGGTTTGCCCTTGCTTACAATTATCACTGTTGATTTTGCTTAATGTATTAATTTTTCGCTCCCCTTACCCATTTTTCTGGTTCCGTACCTGCTTACACCATTCTTAGTTTTTACAAGGTATACCAAAGTTCAAGGCACAAGAAAACCGGGTGTTATCATTCTTTATATGCAAGTTAACATACAGATAAGTAGCATATTTGTAGAAACCATCCATCAAGAATGTTGGTTAAAACATAAGAGAGCATAGCAGTAAATTAAAGTTGATCTTCAAAGCAAATGAGAACATTTACAGAATCTAAACCATAACAGAAGAGATCCAAAAGGTGACCTACCTTTTGCTCAAATGAGCGAAGCTGGTTGCAAGTATTGTGAAGAATACCAATAATCTCATTCTGGGTCTTGTCTTCCTTTATATAATCAAGTGCCTTGGAAGTATATTCCTCACAAAGTTCACAAACATCTGGTATTTTGTTTAGTCCTGTAATATGAAGATAGGTCAACAAGATGACTTACTAATGCCACAGTTGCATTTCAAACTTGATTTAACAGAAAACTATTCTTGCCAGTGAAATTTTATAGATTTGTACTTGATGTTCAGTCAATGCATAATTGCTTCCTTGGTAAAATGAAAATTAATAAGCCTTTATGAGTCATGTAGGAGAATCTTGGTATGAGAGAAATTATATCTCTACCCATATTTATGAAATGTATGTGATATAAAATTAGGAAACTATATGTAAGTTACCTTTACTCTTAATTTGATAAAGCTAAATTACAAGAGAATATAATTTCCTAATTTTTTTTTTTTTGAAACATATAATTTCCTAATTATATATCAGTTATCACATATATTTCCTAATCTGACTATAGATGTAGTTTCTCTTATACCCAGATTCTCCTATAAGTGCATATCTTTCTGAGTCTAAACTATAAACCATAAACTTTACTCACTGTCCTTTAATTTAACCCAAGTTTACTTAATCAGAATCATTTTTAAGAACTTTTTTTTTCCTCTACCATCGATGGGCAAAATAAGAAACTAAACCAATACATCATTTTTAAATTTATTATTGTGAAGATGGGAGTAGCAGATAACATGTTGCAACAAGACTTATTGGCTTTCTGAAACAGTTTAGTTGAGAAGGTTTATTTAAGTATATACGGGTGAATTCCAATACTATTACTTCAATACTCCATGCCATTCTTTTGGCACTTATCTCATTTTATATTATCTCACAAAATTGGTATGTCACAATGATTACAAACTATGAACTTTCCAAACCACTCTTTAATTTAATTTGAGCTTACTATTGACAATTAACATGTCTATACCAGCATTTTTTTAATTGCTGAAGGGTAAAATCTATGAACAATAGCCACTCAATTTTGCATGTTCACCAATATTGATTAATAAATGATAGATTGAAATTTTAGTGTCCAATACATGCATCCCTATATCTGCCTGATAAAAAGTCAAGAAGGACAAGAATGATATCAGTCAAGAATGTTACCTGAAGAGCCAGAGTTTACTCTATTAATGCTCCAATGAAAAGGGTTTGCCAGTTCTTTTGCATCACAAGCCCAGGCAGCACCCAATACAACCAGAAACAAGAGTCCCAATCTCATTTCCATGGTCTAACAAGGAAAAAATAGAACAAAAAAAAAGAATGTCAAGTGACATCAGGGAATAAATACAAATTAACAAAAAAAGTCAGGGCTCTATAAAGCAAAACAGGAAACCAATTGAAAACAATGCAACAAAATTAAGGAAATAAAAACCAAACAGGCCTTACCCTAACCCTACAATACAGTTAAGAAAATCAGATATCACATCCTTGTCTATTGTATCTGTGCATGACAGTTGAACTAATTTTCCTACCAAAGGCAGCCAGACCAGAAATAGTAAGACCATAAATTCTTTTATCTTGTTAATTTCTCAAAAACCCCTTATGTAATTTGAAATTTACATGACTCAATTCTTATAGTATGTTTGAATCAACTTACTTTTCCCCGGAATCAATTCTGGCACCCAAAAGTTTCTCAGCGAAGCTTCTCCCTAGAATTGATTTTAACTTTAGAATAAATCGTACAAAGATTTCCAAACATGAACTTAGTTGAATTGATATAATCAAGCCTAAAAACATGCAATCTAGTTTATGTTCAGCTTCCTTCCATTCCCAAAGGGGAAAAAAACTGGTTTGAGAAACAATTTCAGCATTGGATAAACTATAACTAACTGTATTAACTCAATGGGTGAACATAAATAAAGAATCAGAAACAGAATTTGGTTGAACTATGATATGGTAACAGAAACTGAAGTATAGTGCTAGAGCAATTAAGATAACAACAGATAACATCTGAGAGGAAATATGCAATTACATGATCAGAGAATGAGAAAAAATAGAAAGAAAAGATTATTACCTTGTTTGTTAAAAGAAAAGAATAATGAGGAGAGGAATGAAAGGTAGGGAAGGGAAGAAAGATGTTGGTGGTTGCTTTATGGGACTTGGAAGAAGTGACGTGAAGGTTAGTTCAGGGAATGGTTGTTATGTTATGTTAACTTTGCACAAATTAACTTGAGAAATTCTTCAGTGTGGGGAACAACATGGAGGGAGTTGTGTGCCCTCACCCTTTACCATGACGTGTCAGAATCAAGGAGGGTGATGGCTCTCATGAACAAAATCAAGACCCTCTATTTATCTAAAACTTGCATCCAATCATTTAATATTTAGATATTCTTTTTTAAAACGAAATGCATTCATTAAGATGAAGGAGGCACGCAGGAGAACTGATAGGGAACATTTTATTCATGATTAAAGAAAAGAATCATTTGTCTTCTTAACTCTTAAGCAAGAGGAGAGGCCAAAAGAACTAATATCTCATCGGAAGCTAACATCAGCAAGAGTTTCAATACTACAAATTTTAATTCTGATATTTTCATAGTTTTAAATGTGTACTATATATACACACTTTAAGAGCATCTTTGAAAGTAAAATTTATGATAAAACAAATAATTTTCTTAAGGAAGAACTCATTGTTCACGGAAGGAAACTTCATGCAATGTGACAAAGTATGAACCGGAGATACCGAGGAAAGAAGATAACTGTGGAACAATAATAATTGATGATACTCCATAGTGTGTATTTTTTCGGTTAAAATAATTATATCCAATTCTGTGATGGGTAGGGCCGCACGATGGCTGGGCAAAAAACTATCTTATGTGGGAAGAAGGGGGCTAACAAAGCTTGGGCTACGAGTTTGTTTGATTACAGTTTTTTAAAATTGTTTTGCACTTCTTGGCTCTCTACACCAAAGTTATGCCTTGGCTAACACCTCTCACAAGGTGTGGTCGATTTTTTCACAATTGCTTGCCAACAAGGCTCAATCGTGTGTTATGTAGTCGAAGGAGGACCTTGTACTAACAATTAGCGATTGTTTTTGTACACAGAGGGGACACCTTTCCAATATGCACATTAACGATTGTTTTTAATCACCGTAAAAGTTTGCAAAGGTTAGAAACCGTCGCTAATGTATATGTCGGAAATGTGTCTCTCAAACCTATATGTTTGCCTGATCATTTTCGATACAAATATCTTTGGCTAGTGGCTAGTATCACAAGTTTTTTTTGTCATAGATACACAAGTTGTGTGGGACTTGGAAGTGTGTCGGGCTTGATCTCTGAATCATGAGTCCAGCTGAATCTCGGTAAGGCAGATCTTGGACCGTGGGTTGGTGATTATCATAACTTTATTTTTTCAGTCACATCTTATGAACTTATAATACGGTTGTTAGTTTTATAAGCAACAAGTAATAAGTTGGATTAAATTTGAAATTGAATAAGAGCAGTTCCACTTCCACTTATAAATTAGCCAAAATTGAATTTGACTTTTCATTTCTGGAACACACGAAACATCACCTAACTAACTCTCATAGGGTCTAATATGAATGCTGCAAGATTCAATTATTGCCCTCATTGATGCATTGTTTGATCGGCTACTACAGTTTTTTCATAAAACTACGACACATAATGTCATTTAGCAGAAACCTGATTGTAGATAGCATCATAAGTACTCATAACAACACAGTGCAGGATGGATATAAATTTAACCATCAAGAAGTAGAGTAACCTCATGTGAATCTGCTGACTTCTATGAAGAGAGTGTGGTGATTGTGATACATTGCATGAATCCCACGCTCAGGAAAAGAAGACCTGACATGCTTAGACTGACAAAATTAATACAAAAATGTAAGGGGAAAAAAGGATGGATATGGAAAGTTCAATCTTGCATTAAGTCATGAAGAAAAATTCCATAGATAAAACACAAAGCATTTCCAATTCATCTGAATATGCTTCTAAATATAGTTTAAATAGTACTCAATTAAACTCAAATAAATTGTTCATAATGCATAGAGTGTTCATCACAATAACTAGTTTTTTTATTCCTAATTCACCAAACAAACCAGCAATCAAAAAGCAAGCGAAGTCCACTGTTCACTTTCGGTTTCTCAGAAATGTATGGTAAACCATCCGCAAGATTTCAAAAAAATTGTGTAGTTGTCTGCTGATATGCGTAAAGAGCTGATACTGACTTGCATTTTGTTATTAATACAGGACATTACTGATATGTATAAAATAGTTTTTGCATCTTGATGCAGAAGGTAAATTTTGATGCAGCAAGGCTTAGAAGAAAGGAAAAAAGTAGTTTGTCATTGAATTTTGTTTTTCTTTCTGTGTTCAAGATGGTATCAATTAAAGAACTAGGATAAGAACAGAAAGGATTGGTTACCAGAAAGACAAGGATTGGTTATCACCAGAAAGACTAAAAGAGCTTAACAAATTGTTATCATCACTGGCTCTTGTTCTCTCACCCTCATAAACCTTAATCAAAACAAAGGATTGGTTATAGTTGTATAGTATACTTTTGTCTTCTTTACAGGAATTGTAGTATTTCTAGGAATCACTACACTCATGATATCTTCTTTACAGGAATTGACTTACCACACTAATAGAAAATGAAATGTGTGGATGAGTAATAGTGAGGTAATTCAACTTTCCAGCTAATCTCCTATATTTTTCTGGATCTAAGAGTGGCTCCCCATGAACTGGCATAAGTTTGGCATTGGTATCCATACGAGTGTCAACTAGCTTGGCATTTTACAATCCTATCTCCTCCAAAATATACATAGCATACTTTCTCGGTGAAATCACAATCCCTTGTTTGGATTGTGCAACCTCTATGCCCAAGAAATAACGAAGCCTGCCAAGGTCTTTTGTCTGGAAGTGATGATAATGGTGTTGTACACCCATGCGCAGTCACTTGCACGCGGCTAAGGTGGGCGGCGCATGGATGTCACTCGCAGAGAGTGGCGGCACGTGGGAGGGGCGTTCAGGTTGAACCAACTGGGGATGGGCTGCACTTCTCCGTGCGATCCTTTTGGGGTGGTCGGAGTATTTTTCCGTTGGGTGAAGGCGGCAGTGGCGGCTGGACATGGTGGTGTGGGCCAAAAAGGGTTGTCAGAATTTGGCACGACAACAATAAAAGCTAGAAATCGGAGATGCAACACACTTTCTGGAAGAAAAAAAATATCGCTGATAGACAGTGGGTCTACTGAAACACGGATTAGGATTAGGCTTGCCTCTTGTTAGGCTCTTGAATACCATGTTGAATCCATGTTTTCTCCTGTATCCTTAAGAAAGAGATATAGACCTTGACTCTTTCTACCCCGAAACCAACATATATTGTTCATTGATCCATGTCCTGGGAGCTGAAAGGTTGTTGTGTTGAAAAGAGGAGATGTGTAATCAGGGCATTGATTCATTGAACATCATCACGGGAAAAAATATGTGCATACTGAAACAGGTTAGGCAAAACTTGGTGATCACGTTAGGGAAGAAGAGCATTAATCTATAATTCTTAAAACCGCCTAATATACACATCACGGGATGCCACACCAATGCTCCGTTGTATCTCATTTCAAATTGAGCTGAGGTTGTTTAATTTTTTCAGACAGGTTTGATAAGGTCTGAGTCACAGCATTCACTTGACAAAATGGTGAATTACTCTGCACAGCTTATTAATAATTAAGGTGCATGTAGTTAAATAGTTTAACTAATCAATGTCAATAAGTGCTCATCGCATGCTTTATCACAAGCTAATATGAGAAACTTAATTAAAACCAGTTCAAAAGAGCTTATAAGCTGATGAGCTATTTTTATAAGCATGTCCAAATTCTAGGTTAACTGCTTATGTTATTGAACTCTTAAAACATAACCATATGATTTTTTCCTTGGGAGAGCATGTTCTGATTATTAGTGTACTCCATAGTTAATTATTCTACATCTTTGGCACGTCCATTTAAGGGGCTCTATACAACCTTCGCAACCATCCTGCTATGAAACTGGTTGTTTTTTAAGAAAATGACAATGGAATTATGGAAGAGATGTACCAAAGCATGCAACACATGCTTGTGGAGGATAAATACTACTTGAGCAGGAGGTTGAGTTGAGTGTCTAAAACCATGAGTAAGAGTTAATACACGCATGCACAGCCAATTAACTTCAACAATTTTAGGAAGGTTTTCGTCATCACGAACAGAACAGCAAGTTCCATAAAAGCTCTAAAATCAAAAGAACTAGCCAAACTTTGCCTACAATGTGTTCAAAAGATGCTCTCAGTAGACACCAAATAACATCCAACAGCACTAAGTTTCAAGCATTTTAAAGATTGGGATAGGATGACATAAAGGAATACATATCGCTTTATATATGACTAATGACTAGAGTTCATAACCAAAAATTTCCATATACTCAATTAGCTTAGATACAGAGCGAAGACAAAAGGGTCGACAACGATTCAACATATGATCGATTCAATGTCAAGAATAAGTTATTAAAAAATGGCACTACTTAGAATACAAATTATAATTTTTTTGGGAAAACTGAAATTTTATTAAAATTAAAAGGGTAATGAGAACAAGCCTCTCATGAACAGCTGAAGGATATATCCACCATCAATAACTCAGACAAAGCTAAATTCTCCTTTATGATAAACAAACTAAGAGATGAGCATCATTAAAACCTTCAAAGGAAAAACCCAGTGGGAAAAAACCAATGAAGGAAAAAGAGTTGATCATGCCCAAACATAAAAGGTACCAAAACCCCAATTACAGCCTATAAAAAGAAGAAAGAACCTCCAAAAGCAAACCATCAACATGGGTCAAGCTAAGCAAATTTCTCCAAATTTATTACTATTCATCCAAAGCAACTACCTCATCATTTCTTGCACGCTTCCTTTTAACTACAACTGGTTCAAAGATGCTTCTCACCTTGTTCAAACAGTTCTCGAACACATAGGCTTCTAGTTGTTGGTTGTCAGCAAGCAAATTTTCAGCTTCTGTAATTGCGTCTCTAACTTTCTGCTCATCCATTGGTAAATTTTTAGAACTTACATTAGTATGCTTCATAGCATTTTTCATTGTGTAAGTGTATCTACTCAAAGCATTCATCGCATTGGCCTTCCTGAGGAACTTCTGATCTTCAGCTTGGTAATACTCAGCTTCTTGAATTAATCTTCTAATTTCTCCGGTTGAAAGTCTTCCTATGTTGTTGGTAATGGTAACCTCCCTCGTGTTACCATTAGTTATATCCTTAGCAGAAACAGTTAGTATACCATTTTCATCAATAGAAAAGCATACATCAAATGGGTGGCCAGGAGGACCAGGAGGAAATCCATAAAGACACAAATAACCCAACAAATTGTTATCAGTAGCTCTAGCTCTCTCACCCTCGTAAACCATAATTTTGACATTGGGTTGATTTTCCAAAGCTGTAAAACACGTTTTTGTCTTCTTGACAGGAATTGTAGTGTTCCTAGGAATCACCACGGTCATGACATCTCGTTCTGCATATATACCAAGAGACAGCGGGGTAACATCAAAGAGCACCACGTCAGGAACATTCTTAATGCCTTCACTCAATGAAGCAGCCTGGACAGCTGCACCATAAGCAACGGCCTCATCAGGATTGATACTCTTGCACAGATTCTTCCCTTTGAAATATTCCTCCAATAACTCCTGCACTTTCGGTATCCTAGAAGATCCACCAACAAGGACAACATCATGCACACTGATCTTGTCCATCTTAGCATCAACAAGGCACCTATCCACTGTTTCCATACACTCTTCAAAGAGGTCCATGCAGATTTCCTCAAATTTTGCACGAGCGATTGAGGAAGAGAAATCAATCCCCTGAAACAAAGCATCTACCTCGATGGTGGTTACAACCATTGATGACAGTGCCCTTTTAGCCCTCTCACATGCGCTTCTCAACCTTCTAAGTGATTTTGCATTACCACTAATATCCAATTTGTTCTTCCTTTTAAACTCCTCCACAAAGTGGTTCACCATTCTGTTATCAATGTCCTCTCCTCCTAGGTGAGAATTTCCAGCACTGGCTTTAACTGTGAAGACCTTTTCTTTAATTGTAACGAGAGACACATCAAAAGTGCCACCACCAAGGTCAAAGATGAAAATATTTCGCTCTCCCACACAATTAATTTTTTTGTCAAGGCCATATGCAATTGCAGCCGCGGTGGGTTCATTGATTATCCGCTTAACATCGAGACCAGCAATGACACCAGCATCTACAGTGGCTTTGCGCTGAGAGTCATTGAAATAAGCAGGCACTGTAATAACTGCATTCTTAACAGGTGAATCCAGATACGCCTCTGCAATCTCCCGCATCTTTGTGAGAATCATGGATGATATTTCCTCAGCAGAAAGATGCTTCTCTTGACCCTTATACTTAACAACAATCATGGGTTTGTCATCAACACCCGCAATAACCTTGAATGGCCATAACCTTATATCATTTTCAACGATGGGATCACTATACTTCCTACCAATTAACCTCTTAGCATCTGCATAAACAATAACAATTCTCAACTATGTATCATTTGTTTTGCTCAATGTAAATATTTAGAGGAGGATAGTAATTCAAGAAGAAAATTTTACCAAAAACAGTGTTCTCAGGGTTGGTAGCAGCCTGATTCTTAGCAGCATCACCAATCAACCTCTGCTCATCAGTGAAAGCAACAAAGGAGGGAGTAATTCTGTTCCCTTGATCATTATGAATGATCTCTACCCTGCCTTGTTCCTCCTGCCAAACTGCAACACAAGAGTAGGTGGTGCCGAGGTCGATTCCTATGGCACATCCCTCATAATTTTTTGCCATTCTTTCAGTCTAACACAACATACAAAAAGAATCCTAATCAACCTTTCATAATCCAATTAGTTCATAAAATGATAATACAGTCTCTATGATCAGGTAATATAGAGTTCAATCCTCCAATAATTATTCTTTCAAAAAAAAAGTTGAAATTTTAGAACATTAAGGCATAAAAATAATGATAACATGAAAGAATAACAGAATCAAACTAAGGAATAAATCTTATACCACAAAAGAATGCACGGAGCAACCACACACAAAGGGAAGACGAGATGCGCGGTATTCACTTGCCGCCGTGATCAGTCGACGGGGAGAGAGACTAGCTTCGTGAGTTTGTGAGCGGGAAATTCTGAAAAACAAGACGGAAAGCGACTGTAGTTAGAGCTTCAATATCCTATACTATATATACTATCAAAACGTGACAACTCCGAGAAGTGTCACATCCTCATTCGATGTGTTTTTTCATAAGTTTTATCTCTCATACTATAATTAGTAGGTAGATGATGTCATTTTTATATTTTCTGATTTTTTTTAGTAATTTAAATATTAAATAATATTATATTTTTGAAAATAATTAATGTATTAATATTGCATTTAATATTTATTAATGACATTAAAATAATTAACAAAAGTCAATTGTGACTTTTTAGAAAATAACTATTGTATTAATTTTACATTTAATTGTTTTTAATGATAATATAATAATTAATAAAAGTCAATTGTGACTTTTTTACCGTTAAGATGTATGCTGGCAAAATATTTTTTTAATGTTTATGTTTATTTTTGAAATAAAAAATTAAATGTAATATTTTACGTTTTAGATGATATCAAATATTTCATCAAAAAATTGATGTCAAATAGTTTTATTGGAATAATTTGAAAATTAACTAAAAATATTTGTATTTTATATTTTCGTATATACATTTGGAAGATTTAAATTGTTTTAATATATTGATTCAAAGCATATTAGAAAGAAAAAAAAAAGGAGTTAGAATGTAACTAGAATTAGTAAAAAAAACTTAAATAGGTAATATACATATTTAAAAAAGAAAACCAAGAGAAAAAATATGAAAAGATATGATGTATGTCAATAAAGTACTCATATTTCATTTGTGCATAGCGAATGATCCATACTAGTATATATTAAAACAGTAACATTCTAAAAACTCATTAGTTGAGTTGTCATTCATAGGAATATATTCCATTATTTTATTCCTCCCTCATTGCACCAGGAACTGACACCTGTCTCTAGCCCATTATTTTCAAATTTTTTATTCATTCTCTCATCTCTATTCTCTCTCCCACTATCGTATTCATTTTTTTCTCTCTCCCACTATTGATATTGTATTTAATATTTATTAATGACATTAAAATAATTAACAAAAGTCAATTGTGACTTTTTTCAAAAATAACTATTGTATTAATTTGACATTTAATAGTTTCTAATGATAATATAATAATTAATAAAAGTCAATTGTGACTTTTTTACCATTAAGATGTATGCTGGCAAATTATTTTTAATGATTATTTTTATTTTTAAAATAAAAAATTAAATGTAATATTTTACGTTTTAAATGTATCAAATATGTCATCAAAAAATTGATATTAAATAGTTTTATTGGATTAATTTGAATATTAACTAAAACAAATTATTTTATATTTTTGTATATACATCTGGAAGATTAAAATTGTTTTAATATATTGATTCAAAGCATATTAGAAAAGGGGGGGGGGTTAGAATGTAACAAGAATTGAGAAAAAAAACTTAAATATGTGATATACATATTTAAAAAAAGAAAAAATATGAAAAGATCTAACTTATTCTTATTCCATTCGTGTATGGCGTAGGATCAATACTAGTATATATTGAAATAGTAACATTCCAAGAACTCATTAGCTGAGTTGTCATTCATAGGAAGATACAATCAATTAATGAAAAGTAACATGCGCAGGTTACAATCAACTTGGAGTATGTGGAGTTTAATAAAAACAATAAACTTTGCACGTTGTGGACGTAAAAAATTGTCATAAATTACAGGTGTTGATGATGCCCATCACGATCCATTAATGAATGATCACAAAAGGATAAATTCATTTCATTCCAAAGATGCATATAGAGGCGATTCTATGGTGTACCATATTAAAATTTGGTTCTCCATTAACCATATTTTTACTAATATTATATTAATAGTAAAAAAATACATTATATATTATTTGCAATATATATTATTTGCAATATGCTTCTTTTGTATTAAAACATAGTCACAATGAAGTCATTTTAATTTATGAACCAAGTATTAAAACATAGTCGCAATGAAGTCATTTTAATTTATGAACCAAATTTTTCTTGGATTCACAATAATCTTGTAGATATAACCTTGCTATTTGATCACTATCTGCAAAGTCAGTTATTTTTAGAAATAACTCTTAAAAAGTTAAAGGTCAACATCGTTATATTTACATTGATTGATTTTTTGTGTCCCGTCAATAAAATTATATCATATTAATTAAAAATTATGTAAGTTTGTAACTGTCGTACTATATATATTTTAATTGATCTGGAATAATTTCATTAGTGAAACACCTCAAATTGTTACGAAATTAAGTAATTTGTGATTCACCTTTTCTTGGTTTGTATGCATGTGTTGATAAATAAAGAGATCACAAAGAAACCAAAGGTGCAGGGGAGTGAGACAGAGGCCAAGGGGAAAATGGGCTGCAGAAATCCGTGATCCAAAAAAAGCAGCTAGAGTCTGGCTAGGAACCTTTGAAACAGCAGAGGATGCAGCTACTGCATATGACAAAGCAGCACTCAAGCTCAGAGGCACAAAAGCCAAGCTTAATTTCCCTGAAAGAATTCAAGGGAACACTGATGTTGGCTATGTGCTGCAACAACTAGTGCTAGTAGTGTCATAATTCTAATAGAGACTCAAAGAAGTCCCACCCTCGATTAGCAAGGGCACAAGTGTATATATAATAAAGGACACACACACACTCATTGCCTTAAGCCTAAGGTTTTGTGGTGTGTGGTTCTAACTTATGATTTCTAAAAAATTCAACATGAACATGCTCATGATGTTAATGCTCTTCCTCCTTCATTGTCCACTACAAATGAACATGATCACCAAGTTTTCCCAAACCTGTTTCAGTATGCTCAGATTCTTTCAAGTGATGATGCTGAATTACCTTATTAGACCATCTTTTCAATCAACAACAACTACCTTTCAGTTCTCAGTTTTCTACCAATTTGTCTTCATCTTCATCTCCCTCATCCTACTTCTACACCCATCAGCAACAACAACAACATGATGAAGGAGATGATGATCACCATGACCAGTAGTATGTAAAACTGTCAGGCTTGGTATGCAGCCCTTGTCAGAACAATTTTCAAACTGATTTCATAATAAATAGTAAATATAAAGATTTCAGCTAAATATAAAAATTATATATTTCAATTTTAATTCAGTCTATTGTAATTTTCGAACAAGAGTTATATTACTGAACAACATCCAACCACTAAACCCATGTTTGTGAGTTCTAATATCAAGAGTAAATTACTGAACAACAGTCATTTCACATAAAGGGATATTTCCAAGATAAAAACCATAATATTTCAAGGAAACAAAATCACATCGAAGCCTACTGTTTCTAGTTTCTACCAATGAATTTTCACTGTATTTAAATTCATTTCGCTTTCAACCACCGGCTATTATTATGAAAAAGACCTTATGTAAAATAAAATTATCAACTGTAATCAGCTGATATACCAATGTCATAAACAAACTAAAAACATTAGGCAAATGAAAATCATAACACTAGCTTTCAAGAGGTTAAGAATTCATATAAATAAAAGGCATAACTAGATAGTTAATATACAACCAAGGACTGCAAATTAATATGGAAGAGCAATTTGACAGTGCAATCTATCACCTCAAACTCAACGTAGGCTTCTTACTTTTCTTCTGCTGTTTTGTCAAAAAAAGTGAGAATCTTGCAAATCCAAATTTCTTCCTCTTAACAGAAAACTGCTTCTGCCCATTTTCCTTCTCAACTTGCCTATCAAATGACGAATTGTCATCATCATTTTGCTTTCCAAGCATCTGACCCAGCGACACCTTCCTTTTCACTGAGACTCTTTCTCCGTGCATTGTCCCGGCTTCAAACTCTTGCGGCAATAGCAGCTTCTTGCTCAGTATTTGTCCTATTGACAAGGTTGGCTTAAGAACTGGCTTGGCTTCATCATTCATCAGATTCACTCCATTTACATCGAGTAATCTAGAATCTCTCCTGTGCTGAGATGGACCGGTGTTTTTGAACTTGGCAGCGTTATTTACGGAAGAACGCCTTTTGTTACCCTCCGACCGCCACTTTCTCATCACCTCTTCGACTTCTAGCTTCCCTCTATCTGCAGCCTCAACCCTCTCGAGCACTTCATCGAGGGCCTTCTTGCTGGTTTTAACTTCTTCCGCGGCTTCCTCTACCCTTTTCAAAATTTCCACTTTTGACAAATTTGCTTTGTCAACTTCAAGCATAGCATCCGCAACTCTCTTGTTGGATTGTTCCTCTGCTTCTCGAGCTTTGCGGGTCAGAGCAGTATACTCTTCGAATGAAAGAGTAATTTCCTCACGGGGTGAACTCTCATGGTGGGATAAAGCATTGATTTCGGCCAGGGCAGCAGCTTCTGCTGCTCTAGCAGCTTCCTTCATTTTCCTGGCCGCGACCGACCGGATTTCTGCAGTTCTTATCATGGTTTTTGTCTGTTCAATTTCCGACAACGTTCTCAAGACTTCTGATTTTGCAGATTCTCCCATTTTTCTGAAATGCTCCGCCTGAGAACTCAATCGCTGAATCTCTCTTGTAATATCTGAAGGATCACCTGAAGCGCATTTCATTTCAGCACCTTTGACCACTTCCAGTCTTAACCTGGTATGGTTGAGCTCTTCCTCAAGAGTAGAAATTTTTGATGAATTTTGAGTCAACCTCTCACGGGTTTTCTCAAGTGAGATTCTTTCCATCTCTAACTTCTTATTGAGTGATTCAACAGCAGCTCGTACGTCAGCAAGATCATTAGTAGTTTTGGTTAGATTCAACTTGGCCTGATTCAATTCCATTAGTATTAAGCCTGGAGCAGATGAAAGCATTGAATGGTTAGGGATAAAACCTTCCTTTGAATGTTGAAGAACATCCAACTGACTCTCTTGGTTTTCCTTTTCTTCTTTCTCCTCCGCAATTGATCTTTGGTCACTTACATTCATTTGAAGATTCAAGCTCAATTCAGATTCTTCCTTTTGTAGCTTTAATTTCAAGTCTTCAACAAGCCTTTTGGTACTTTCCAATTCTTTCAACACGTCAAGAGTTTCCCTTTCTTTCAGTATCAGTTCTTTCTCCATTGCCGCTGCTTGCTCCTCCAGTTTTTCCCCATCAAGCTCTTCTATGCGGTGCTGCTAACAAAAGAGTAGAGGAGAAGTTCACTATTGAATTCAACAAAAATTAAAAAAGTAAGTTTAATTCAAAATGAATCTCCATACACAACACTAAAAGGTACTATGCTAGTTGTTCATTCAAGTCTGTCTTATTTGGAGATGTAGGAGAACAATGTACTCAGCAATAGAGAATGGTAGACTAAATTAGTGCATATTTGACAACCCTACTACAATTGATTCTGAAGTCGAGATCAATCATGGGGACAAGCTTCTGTGACTAATTTCAAAATTGATTCTGATGAAAGAGTAGCCCTGTCCTATGGAAAATGATGAAGTAACTCAAGTCAAAAAAGGAACGCGGTGATGGAAAATATATGTGTCCTATATTTTCATAGTATTCCCTATTCCCTATCCAAACGACTTGTATTGCATCCTCTGCTGCCTCTACACTCAATACATCATCGTAAACTCTTTAATTTAGTAAGCTATTTTCTATTTAGATTAATCCTAGCCATTGATTCTAAAAATCAAGGGCCTAAAATTGTGCACGAGGGAGCTGTTACAGAGGATGCAAATTGATCAACGGCTCCCTAGTACTCAAATCACAACAGCAGAAACAGAACTTTAAATGTTAACCAACGAGCTAAACATGGAGAAATAAGCTATAAGCAAAAGAGTGATGCTATGCATCATGAAACGAAACATACAAATGGTTAACTAGTCTATCTTGAAAAAAACATCGGGAGTTATTAGCCACAAATGCCAGGATTGGAAGAAAGATCAGACAGTGGGAATTCAATTTTTGTGTTTCGTTGCTAGAAACTCCGTACCAAACATTATTATCCTAAGCAAAAACAACAAAAATAGCTAGACCACAAATTAAATGAAATAAAACAAAGTTTCAACAGTTACATAATGGAAACAATACAAATGGGTCCATAAACTGCAGCAAATCACTAGTATTCAAACAAACAAAACATTCCAGATGGAACACACCCAAAAGAGTCCATACAAGTACAGCAGGAGAGACAGCTCTGAGGGCTGTTTCTATTTCCATTTGATGTTTCAAACTGTTATCTCATGTTCATTTATTTCCTTATTTAAGAACTTTATATACTGATTCCCCTACTACAATAAAAAAGAAGAAAAAAAAAAACAAATGTTAAACAAAAGAAAAGTGAAGTTGATTTTCTAAAAAGTTAGAGTGAGGTATCATATCATACACACAATAAAATGTTACTACTTATTTAACTATGATGATACACTCATGTACATTGAATATTAACTCAAAGTGTTCAACACATAACACAGCAACAATGTCCAACTAACCATGCTTCCTTTTACAGTTGCAGAGTGAAGTAAAAGGTTCAAAACACAGAAATAGGGGAATTTAAGCTTGTGGGTGCTGTTACAGTAGCAATGGCAAAACCTAACTAGAGAGAGAGAGAGAGAGAGGGTGAACCTTAGAATTAGAACCCACACATGTAATCACATTGGAACTGGGTTTCCAGTAACCAACACCTCCGAACATGGTAACAGCCTCCTTCACCGATTCAAAAGGCGCTGAAGTATCAATCTCCGTTCTGAAACTCTGCTTCCCCGGGTCAGCTCGATTCGTCGTCGTTTTGACCACTGCGGAACCGGTGTCAGCAGCTTCCATTGTCGAAACTAGCTACACAAAGAAGATGAACAACCTAGAATTTGAAACGGGCGAGAAATTGAGAAACGGAAAGGGAACAAATTGCAGAGACAAAAGGAAAAACGACAAGAAACTGTGGTTGGTGCTTGGGTTGTTGTGTCGGTACCACAGTGAACGTTGTGGTGTCGTGTCGTGTTGGATGTTTTGGTACGGTAAGGAGTCAGAGTGAGTGAGTGAGTGAGTGAGAAGGAGAAAGGGAGGGAAAAAAGAGGAAAAAATGTGGGGAGGAGGGGTGAATAGTCACTTTGGTCCCTAATGTTACACCAGTCGGGCAAATTAGTCCCTATTCTTCCAAAATGGCTCCCGTCATCCCTGAAGTTTGAAAACGTCGGTCACGTTGGTCCCTACCTCAGCTCCCGTTAATGAACGTTAACAGAGATGATGAGTTGGCACGTTAAGTGCTCTGATGGCCATTCCACGTGGATCTGACCGTTGGGGGGAACATTGAAACATCAATTTAGTCCCTTTCTTCCTTATAAAAGAAAAACAAGAATTAGAACCCTAGAACAGACCCAAAATCCCCAAATTCGAAAACCTTCAATCCCACCTCTTTGGTTCTTCCAATCCTCAAATTTCTTCTCTCATTCAACTCGCAACTTGCAAACAATGTCTCAAAAGTCCAAATGTACTGTAGAAACGAAGGGGAGCACGAAGGGGAGCAAGGATTCAAATGGTACCTCGCACTCCATTGTTAATGGAGTCCTCTACTGTAAATGCGGTGAAAGGGCTGCATTGAGGGTTTCTAGAACTGATGCGAACCCAAAAAGACCTTTTTATGCTTGTTATCTACCTAGGGTAACTACTTCACTACCATGAATTCGTAATCATGAGCTCTGTCTGTTGTGAATGTAATTTTGTTGTCTTGTTCATTTGCAGTACCATGAATTCAATTGCAATTTCTTTCGGTGGGTTGATGAAGTGGAAGAGGAAATAGCACAAGATGGAAGGGTCAATGTACTTGGCAACAAAAAGGAAGATGAACTACAGGTGCATGAGGATTCTGGTATGAGGCAAGAGTTGGTGCAGGTCAGGGAAGTTATGTTGAAGACAAGTGAAGAGGTGATTGAAGAATTGAGGCTGGTGAGGGAAGTTATGTTGAAGACAAGTGAAGAGGTGATTGAAGAATTGAGGCTGGTGAGGGAAGTTATGTTGAAGACAAATGAAATTCTGAGTGAACATGTCAAGCTTCAGAAATATTATGGCATAGGAATGGCTTTGGTTGTCATACTTCTGTTGATTGTGTTGATCATTGTTGTCATTGTGAAGTAGGACATATAGTATGAGTGAGGAGGGGGGAGGGTATGTTTCATGTTTTATGTTTTATGTTTGGTGTAGTGTACTGAAGAATGTAATCTTATGAAGATTTCATGAATGAAATTTCAATGCTTTTCATTAGATTTCATACCATTGTGACAACCTTGTCTAGTTACAGGACTAATAAAAATAACCATGCTTTTCATAGATAATAAAGATAAGTGATCACAATAACACAATAAGGCATTAAAAGAGCCTAAAAGTGGTCCATACATAAAGTGGTCCATACATAAAGTGCATAATGTGTCCATAAAGTGAGCACAATAGCACAATAGCATAATGTATCCATAATAATTTCAAAAGTGCATAACAAAACCACAATCTGGCATCAAAGGAGCACAGATTTGATCCATACACAAGTCATTAATTAAAATACCCTAATATAGCATAAAAAAGCACAAAAGTGCACAAGTGGTCCATAATATATTTGACCTAATATTCCTTCCAAAAAATTACAGTCCCATCAACATCATTCTTAAGTTAGGGACACCAAAATGTAGACAGCAACCTCATGGATTCTGTGGAGGCCTTGGCTGGATTGAAGGTGTTGGCATGAATAACATAGGTCCTCCAGGAAGTTCATGTGTAGCAGGATCTGGTGGTGGGGATCTTCTCCCTTGGGATTGGTGGGGTTCAACCCTTTGACGGGGAGGCCTGAAAACTTTTCCTCTCACAAGGGGGGCTCTATAAGCAGCAGTAGCATGTGGAGCCCCTCTTTGATTCATTATAGCAGCAGCAACAGAAGGTGTGAGGCTGTAGACAACCTTTGGTTGCAGAGGTGGAGCTTGTGTTGAAGAAGAAGCAGCAGCAGCAGGGGCTAGTGGTGGAGGTTGCCTTGGAGCAGCAGCAGCAGCAATTGGAGGCCTATAAGCAACCCTTGGTTGCAGTGGTGGAGGTTGCCTTGGAGCAGCAGTAGCAGCAATTGGAGGCCTATAAGCAACCCTTGGTTGCAGTGGTGGAGGTTGCCTTGGAGCAGCAGCAGCAGGAATTGGAGCTCTATAAGCAACCCTTGGTTGCAGTGGTGGAGGGCCCTGCAATTAAGTCTATTAGGTCCAATAGAGAGTGAATTAACAAATGAAAATGCACATATGAGATTGGGTGATAAAATTACCTGTGTAGGTTGGGATTGTGGGATATCTTCTGTTGGTGCAGTTTGAGAGACATTAATCTCAACTTGTTCAGCATTTTCAGTTTCATCCTCTGGTGGTGGTGGTACCCAATTCTTGGGTCTTATTCGACATCCTTGTTGGTGACAACTTCTTGTGTTGTGACCCTCAAATCCACACCTTGAGCAAGTCATCACAGGATATGATCTCCTCACCCTTCCAGCAAGTTGTGACTCAGTGGCATCTCTCCTAGCCTTTCCAGCAACTTGTTCCTCAGTGTCATCTCTCCTCCGGTTCTTTTTAGGTCTCCCTGCTTTCTTCTTCATGTTTGGTGGAATAGGCTTCTCATAAGGAGTTGGCTCCCAATACTGTTGGCTTCTTGTGGGCTGAATAGCAAACTCATATGTGCTCCTATATGCACCCATTGTCAACCATGCATGAACATAATTCTCAGGCCTTTCATGCTTCCATCCAATTGCAGCACATGCATGGAAGCAAGGCATGCCATTCAGCTGCCACCGCCTGCATGTGCAAGTTCCAGCTGCTAAATCAACAGCCACTCTTTGGCCCCAACAGGTAACCTCAAACCTGGACTCTTGTCCTGACCATGTAGCAGTCCATTTTTGGGCTGCCTCTTTCTCTTTCTCCAACCTACTTTTCTGCACTGGTGGTAGAAAGCCCTAATAGCCCATCAACTTCCATCTTGTTATTTGCTATGGTTCTCATCACATAGCATCTGATCTCCTCTAGCATAGTAATTATTGGCTTCCCCCTATATTTCAGGATCTTTGCATTGAAAGATTCACAAGCATTGTTGCAAATGTTGTCAGTCTTAGCAGCTTCACTGAAATGAGATTTTGTCCAAGCTGTCTTTGGCCATTTATTCAAATATGCCCATGCCTGAGCATTCTTTGCTCTCAGCCTATTCATCTTTGTGTTGAACTCCACCACAGTTGTTGTCCTTGCACATTCCCAAACAGCTCCTTTCAACTCCTTATCCTTCCATTGTTTGGCAAAATTCCTCCACAAATGCATCACACAGTACCTGTGTGACACCCCTGGCATAACAGCTTGTAATGCAGGAATAAGACCCTACACGAAAACATTTAAGGTCAAGTCAGTCCTCAATGTTTCTTACAACAGGCAATTCAGTCCATCAACTCTAAACAATGCATTGCATTATCAAATACCATTACACAACTAAATAAAACTAAACAATGCAAACAAGTAAACACATTACCTTCTGCATGTCTGATATGAAAGTCCAGTTATGCTCATTGTGGTCTCCCAAGTCCTTCTGGAGCAGCTCAAGAAACCAAAGCCAATTGTCTTTATTCTCCACATCAACAACAGCATAAGCAATGACATATAGGTGGTTGTTAGCATCTTGGCCCACAACACTCAAAAGCTAACCTCCATAGTATCCTTTTAGAAAGCATCCATCAAGACCAATCAAAGGTCTACAACCAGCTTTGAATCCCTTTATGCAACCATCAAAGCATACATAAATCCTGTGAAACTGTGGTGCTGAATCTGTGATTGGGGTTGTGTTCATTGTAACTGTGGAACCTGGGTTGCACTTAATAAGTTCAGCACAATAGTCCCACAGCAATGCATATTGCTCTGCTTCATTCCCTTCCACCATTTTCCTTGCTTTTTTCATTGATCTAAAGATCTTTGAATCATCCAATTGTACTCCAAACTGCATTTTCATGTAGTCAAAAGCCTCAGAATGTGTCAAGTTTGGTTGAATCCTCAGTTTTGCTTCAAGCTTCTTTGATGCCCATTTTGTGTTAGCTTGACAATTCCTGAATGACCTGCCACAACTATGTTCTTCATGGAAGGTCTTAATTTGGTAACTCCTCAGTGCTTTGCTCCATCCACAGAATATTTTCCAAGGGCACTTTGGTGCTCTGCATTTGCCCACCACTCTGATTTTGTCATTCTTCTCCTACCTGATAGGCCTACCCTTCTCAATAGTGTAGTCCTTCACAGCATTTTTAAAAGTCTCCAGGTTAGAAAACTCCATGCCCAGTTCTAAGTGAACATTCCCAAAAGTAGAAGCTTCATTAAACTGGGGGAAAGGTCCTCTCTTCCTAGAATTTTCTTCACCATCAGAGCTTACAGGGCTATTTAAGTCCTCACTATGATAATTTGCACTCCCTTCACTTACAGACCACTCCTGCAACTCAACTTGGCTAGGTTCATACTCATAATCAGATCCATCTGACTCATTTCCACTGTCTCCATCCAAGTTAACCTCAGTCATCTTTCTCTTGCCCTTCCTATTCTTCTCCATTCTCACTCTCTTGCCTTTCCTCACCTCATCATCAGTTTGTTCATTATCACTATCAGTACCATCAGTATTGTGTTCCACTTCTGGTTCTTGAACTTCTGGAAATTCAACTTCTGGTTCTTCAACTTCTGGAAATTCAAATTCTGGTTCTTCAACTTCTGGAAATTCAACTTCTGGTTCTTCAACTTCTGGTTCTTCAACTTCTGTTTCTTCAGCTTCTGGGATTTCTGCTTCTGGAATTTCAGCTTCTGGGATTTCACTTTCTTGAATTGGTGGTATGGTAAGTGGTTCTTCAACTGGATGGTCATAGTAAATATCAATCTCATTATTGCTTAGGCTGGAAGCTAAGCACATATCCACTATATCTGCATCTCGCAATACTTGCCTCATTTCAAA